>NW_026925533.1:0-260330 GCF_032062105.1 Saccostrea cuccullata | reverse complement strand
TGACATCAAGACGATGCTTGAGTTTCTGATTGACAATATCTATGTGGTTTTTGGAGAATCAGGTATTCCAACTATTTATAAGAATTCCCATGAGTACAATTTGTCTTCCGTTATTAGCAGACCTATTTTTATATTCATATGGAAGCAGAATTTATGCTAAATTTTATGCGTGAAAAGAAGGAAACGTTTGCTGTGGCCTTCAAACTCACATTCAGAAATATCGACGACGTATTGTCAGTTCACAAGGGATATTTAATTTTGTGTCTATATAAATACATCCCGTTCAGCTTGAAATAATAAATGAATACCACAGAGTCTCACACCTCTGTTTCATATTTTGATATTTTATTTGGAAAAGACAATAATGGTAACCTAACAACAAAGCTTTATGATAAACATGATGACTTAGTTTTCAATCGTCAACTTCGTCTACTTATGTAGCAATGAGCTTTCATCGCCTCTGTACGGGGCTTATATATCTCAGTTGATTCGAAACGCAACAGCATGCTGTACTGTGTACAATTTCTAAAACGATGTAAATTATTGACAAACAAATTGATGAAAAAGAATATCAGCAGTGTCGATTAAACCCATAAGTTCTTCGGTCGATACAGTGACCTTTGTAGCAAATACTATTTTTCATTGAGTCAAATATTGACTGACGTTTTCTAACTAATTGTTAGTCCATTAATAAAACACTGAATTAACGATGGAATTTCCGTTATTTACCGATCATGTCATAGAGCACACGGCGGGTGTGACCGGTCGGCATTTTGTATTGTTTTATTAACTTTGAGATTGAATACTGTTTGTTATCTCCATATTCTTCTTCTACACGACGCTGCTCACTGAGAAACTTGATTTTTGTTTACTATCTTAAGTGCTTATTCGATTGTTTTTGGAAAGTGCTGCTAGAATCATATGGTTTACGGGAATTGATGCATTTTTTTCTATGTTATGATTGATTGATTGATTGATTGTATATTATTTAACGTTCCTCTCGAGAATTATTCATTCAAATGGAGATGTCACCGTATGCAAGTGAAGGGCTTCAAATTTTAACCTTTACTCGGATCTCAGGGCCATTCAGCAGTGAGGGATCTTTATCGTGCCAACGCCTGCCGCTGACACGAGGCCTCGGTTTTTAAGGTTTTCATCCGGAGGACCCGCAACTTTCATTTCAAAGTGCCGAGCGCATGGCGAAGGAACAGTTGTTACCCATTTTATCGACTGGGTCAGTCGGGGCCTAGATACGAACTCACGACCTCCCGATGATCACGGAGTGAGCGCTCTACAGACTGAGCTACCGTAAACGGTTTGATGTTATGAACAAAATGTAAAAAATTTGGGGAATGTTCCGTCAAAAAGTGTTGAATAATTATTTCTGTGAAAGGACGGTAGGATTCCAGCAGCACTTTTCATGGTACAGAGATGTTTAAACATAACTATTATTACAGGTTGAAATCAATTATCCCCGGGGTAGTGTTGAACTTTTCCCTTTTTCATTAAAGCATATATTTTTATTATAGACGTCAGGTGGTGACGTCGTGGTGAAGTGCTTCCTGTAGTAAAAGTCCCATTGAAGTCTATAGAATGCATAATTAAAGCAAAAGTTTTATCCTTGACGCTTCCAATTTGTTAGTGTTACATAATTATAAAAAAGTGTTAACTCCCAATTCTGATCCATGTGCTGCCTTAAAAAACCCACATATTTATGTTCTTTGATGTTATCATTGACAAAACGAGTCTCTTAAAAAATATGTTCAATATCAATATCCTTACGAATCAATATTTTAAAAAATGTATGCGTAAAATTGTGGTTATGATGGATATTATTATACCAACCTCCGATAATTATAATATCATTCAATACTATATTTATAATGTAAGACTACATTATACTTCTTCATTTTGCGTTTTGTATAACTAAAAAGGATATGAAGATAACGAATAGTATTCAATATCGAAGTTCATAAAACAATACCAAAAGGGAGCAGAACAAAAACGGACATCCGAAACATCTGGTGCCATGGACGAGTGAACATCCCATGCTGACCGGTCACAACCGCCGTGTCCTACTTGTCATTTAGGGAATTAACGGAAAAATCCGTCGTCAATTCAGTGTATAAATACTGGACTAACAATAAGTATGAAAAACGTCAGTCAGCATTTGTCTCAATGATATATATATTTGCTGACAAAGCCATTGTATCGACCATAGAACTTACGAAATGATGACTTTAAACGAGACTGCTGATATTCTTCTTTCATCAACTTGCTTGTCAATAATTTACCTCGTTTCAGAAACTGTTCATACGTAGAGAATCATCTTGCGTATCGAATCAACTGAGATATATACACTCTGTATGTAGGTAATGAAGGTATATTGCTGCATAAATAAGGGAAGTTGACGATGGAACAGTTAAAGTCATCACGTTTATCATATGTAATAGTTACAAGCCGGATACTGTCCATTATGTCAGATATTAGACCACCCAAGGCGCGTTAGCGGCGAGGAGAGTCTAATATCTGACATAATGGTCAGTTTGAGGCTAAAAACTTACTTAAAACATTTAATCACTGTCGAACACTTCCATTGTTAACTTATTGGACAGACACGAGTAAGGTCTGGTTCTGTTTGGATGACTACCTAGCTGGCACTGTTCGTCAAGTTAGGCCAAAGAAAACCAGTTTTGGTTTTTCTTCTGTCTTTATTAATAGTAGGAATCATCGACAGATGTTTTATATCAATAGATATGAACATTAACTTTGTTTACTCTTATTTATCTGCATTGCGACATTTTTATATAATACTACGCATGCGTAAAAGTCAGTTCTACTAAATTCTTTACAACATATTCATTTTACAACGCAACAATCACGGATGACGACGTACATCTGAATTTTGAAATAAGGACCTTCAGAAACGGGTGTTTTGACGATGTAATTTATCGATTACACCAAGATCCCCCAGTTCGAGTTTTTACTGTGAAATCCGGATATATATTTTTATGTTTCGGAATTTGCAAGAAACAGTTTCCCGTTAACAGGTAATTTTTGTAAAGCATTTAAGAGATTGTACCCGAACAACTGTTGAAGCATTATCTATTAAATTGGGAGATTATTTCTGATGTATATATATTTTTTTTTAAAATGCAACTCTTTCTATTTTGTGTGCAGGTTTCGAACTTGGAAGGATTTTACTCCAGCCACTCCTTAAAACAACGACAGATACTCGCTCAAACAACGCTGGACTAAGTGGACAAATGGTCATTAATCACCGAACGAAATTAGAGATTCCGTTGGAATTTGTGAGCTTAATTTTGTGCTAAATGCGGAAAAAATGAATATTTCAATAATCAAAAATCCCAAAGTTGTGTGTAAGAAAACACATGCTTCTCATTTATCTTTAAAAATTTGTTTCTATTGGATTCTATATATGTTCCGTGGATCAATCTGTGAAATGAATCTATTATATAGCAATGAACGGTGAATTTAGGAAAATTATGATCGGAGCCACGGATGCGTCTAACATAATGAATCTGAGAAATTCAATTCACTGGATTATTTGTGCCATTTTGAATAGGATTTTTTGTGAAATATTAACATTTAACGCTACTTATTTCCTACATTGTTCATATTAAATTGTTTGATTTGTCATTGCCTTTAAAGTGCTGTTTACTTATTTGCCCCGCCCTTTGTTCTCATTTTAACGTTACCTGTACCTGTCCAATAAGTTGAATCTTATTGGACACCTACAGGTAACTTATTGGACGGGGTGCAGGACAATAACAAATCTATTGAACCAGGCTTAACAAAAGATGACGTCACAAAAATGTTTTCAAGCTTGGTTATTAGATTACCTTTCTCGTCATTTTCAAGTAAAATATCTAAGTATGAAACATGTGTCAGACTCTGTGGTATCTTTTATCTCAAGCTCACTAGGATGTATAGTATCGACGTAGGAATGGAAATGACCATTGTTAATTGACAAAACGTCGTCGATACAGTGTATATGCAAACGTCGAGTTGAAGATCACATCAAGTGTTTTTTTTTTCTTTTCACGCATTAGATTTTGCACAAATTCTGCTAAATATCCTTCTAATCCAATCAAGATTAAATGATTTCACATGTGCTTCAAAATTAAGGAATTTTGATCCACCATAATTACTTTTTCGTCACAATTCTTAATTTTTAATGTTTGGATTTTATTCATACCATATGAAGTAATTCAGTTCTTTAGATAGCTCCATTATCATTTACGTAGGAAGTGGAAGTACTTGTGATTAATATACTATATTTGACAATGCTAAAAGTTTTACCATAATGGTTATACATTTGGCAATAAGTATCGAATTACTCATTTTCCATAAATCATTGCCGTAGTTGCTTTTATATTTTGACTTATTTTTACATCAAGGCTTTTTTGTTCCCAGCTTGAACGGAATTAGATACCACGATATTGTATTCTTTTCATCATTCTAGAGATATCTAGTTTGATCAGGATCTATTGAATGATTTGCAAAGTTTTCATCCTCCTTGCCAATACCTTAAATTATATTTATCATAAACATTTAGAAGACGTATTGGTCTCCAATTCTTGGACAAAGCTCAATATTTGTCTTTCTTAGAACTAGAGTTATTATTTCCTTTCTTTTATCAACTGAGAAAATGAGTATTTAGTGTCAATATATTAAAAACTATTGAAAACATTACTAGTATATGCTTGTTCCTTTAGCTTATTAGTAAAGTCTGATGACTTTCTGCACAAAATGTCTGTCATTGAAATTGATAGAAGGCTTAGCAAAACATCATTTTGCTTTGATTGCAATTAAGAAACACAATTATAACATACATTGATAAATAATTGCAGAGGAATGAAATTAATCCACGTTGATTACTATGAAACATTTCTCTTTAAAGATGGTGAGGTAGGTGTTCTTTGGTGTTTCATTATTTCACAATGAAAATCTGACATACATGGAAAAAGTACCCCCATGTAAAATGACATAATTATGTATATTACAATTATTGGAACAGCTTCTTAGTCATCGCTGCAAACAAGTCATTCGTTACGAGAGAGAGAGAGAGAGAGAGAGAGAGAGAGAGAGAGAGAGGTCACAATGTATATAAAGGTTATCGGTTCCTTTATGGATACAGTTCATTAATTACGTATCTTTGAATTTGTAGATTATTGTGTATGGAAAACAGATATATCAGGTAAGACATTTTTAAATACATGTATGTTAAAGATGTATATTTTCACTTATATGATGTCTTCGTTTCTAATTATTTTTTTAAATAGATATGAAGTACCAATAATTGATTTGAACATATTTCAATGTGTATTAAGCTTAGAAATAGGATTAAGCGAAAGTTCTGAAAACTTAATATGCCCTTTTTCTACATATAAATTATTCCAAAAACATTTAGAAACATGGGTTTCGTCTTAAAGCGGCAATACGGCTGCAAATCGTGTGCCTTTTCATTCAAATGTTCCCAATATATCATTCAGGATAAGGTAAAAAATTGAAGGAAACATTTGAGAATAATAAATATTCTCTCCTCATGTAAAATTAACGTAATTAAAATCTGCCGGAAAATCAGGGGTCCTACAACTTAGTTCTGTTTATTTGTACCACATGAATTCTAAAATGGCATACAATGTAGGGTTTACAATTATAATGGAATATTTAGTAAAAGCAATTCTGAGAATCAAATATCTTAACTCCCCGGTAAATTATTAAAAGTTAACATATTAGTCTGCATTCAGACAAATTTAACATGATTAAGTACAAATGTTGACCTTTTGTGTATTTGGGTGCAGGAAAGGAAAATCCACCAGAACATACGTACGTCATCGCGGCAAAATGTCAAACAAAATATCGCTTTGCAGTTTCAATACAATTTGCACTTCAAATGGCAATAATTTTATATGTTGTAAGTGCATTTTTACGTTGAGTTTACTCTGATTTTTTTCTTTGAAAGCCATGGAAATACGAGAAATTATAGCATGTATCAAAAAACCCGTAGGGTAGAGCCTTCGCGAGCCCGACGTGAATGTCGTTGAGATCCCGTTTCTTCTTCATCCAATGATTTTATTATTCTCCCATCTAAATTTTTGTCAGGAAAGTTGCTTTTTAATTTCAAGCCCTGTTTTATGGTTTTGTTTTTCGTTTTTGTCGACTTTGTCAATGTAGCAGGCCTACCGGGCTTCCCTCTCTTACCATGTTGTTTTGTTTATGAAAACTATATGCATGCGTGAATAGCATGGAATGTGGAACCTCGAACATGTTTTGATGTACAGTGTATATATTTATGGACCATAAACATTTATTAATTTTAATGAAATAGTCAGAATTATTTACTTATGAAATTTGTAATCTTCTGAAAGTGTATACATTTATGAGTATAAAAAAATTCCAAATCCCATAGGAAAGTTTTAACAAGCCTGTTTTTGAAGAGATGCGCTGTATTGTCCCTTTAAAATAAATAGACACAGAAAAGCATAATTTTAAACAAAGTTACAATATTTAATATAATATCGATTAAAAATTAATCCGAATAAACAAGTGAGATCTATTTAACATTAGATGTCCGTTAGCATACTTGCTATACTATACTAACATCAAAGAAACATTCCATTGTGGATCACGATAGAGGTAAAAATTGTAACAGCTCTAGACTTATTGGCTTTAACAATGTATGATGATTTTTCAGGCGTCGAGTTGGTTGGTTGTTAGAAATCGATTTCTAACGTGACCCTCAATGGTATGTCATAACTACTAGCTCACCTTTTTGATAAAAATTGTCCGTTGTCTGTTTTGTTGTTGTTGTCGTCGTCGTTGTTGGCGTTGTCATAAACTTTTCACATTTTTATCTTTTTCTCAAGAACCACTGCGCTTTTTTCTATACTTTTCTATAAATACTACTAATTTATAATGTCTATTTACAGTGTATCATGTAAATATTATTTATATTATATTAATAAACAATAAATAAAAACATAAAACGACGGAATTTACTTGGGTTAATATGCTCGTAGCGCTCCATTCTTAATCAGTATTGGGCCTCGTTCCCTTTGGGGCCACGGCTTTTTTACTTTTAAGGAATGGGGAAAAACTCATGCATTAACCCTTCCATAAGTTGCAGTTTAATGATGCCTAAAATGCAGTTTAAAGGAAATAACTTCTAAAAGCCACCATTAAGTCACCATTAAGCTACCATTAAGCGATTGCTTAAAGGTGGTCTTTCGTCCTGTGTTGAATTACAAGTGAGCGCTGATACTAAAATAATTTCTCAATTACCTTTGAACTGTTTTTTTTTTGTACTAAGTGAAGATTTTAAGGTCAAAATTCTCATCAATATTTACTGAAATGGTTGTAAAATGTTGGCGGGAACCATCAGAAGTCACATGTAGCTTGCGTAGTTCTTTCTGGAGTGAAGTTCTGAATTAAAACAATACACTTATTTTAACTTGATTCAGGACCTTAACAGAAAACAAATTATTTATTTTTTTACAGGGAAGGAAAATATATGATACTGTTCAAATGAGTATTGGCATAATATTCATTACGGTCATTGGCTATAACAGGTGTTCCAAGGTTTTCTTCTTATATCCCGTTTGCTGCACTTGTAAAGAAAGAGTTTCACGAGGATTAATGTACATGAATATCATTGATTAAACAGAAACTTTGAATATGTTATACACAAAATTAATTCACTTTTTTGTCACTCAAATCGCATATGGAATGAATATTGTTGGGTTTCATTGCCTAAGGAGGATTCTCGGTGATTAAGACTGTTTTGCATTTTCAGTCCATGGATCGAACACATACAATCTTAGCGATAAGAAGGTCATCATCAAGAAATAAACTCTGCGTTTTCAGAATGTTGTAGGAAAACCTTCTCGATTTAGAAATGCTGTTTAATAGAAAAAAGTCGAGGCGTTAGCCGAAGCTTTTAGATTCCAAACCAAATTTCGAGACAGAGGAGGTTATGCTGCATCATTCACGACAACAAGGACTTTATTTTCGTTCTGTTTCCTTTAAAGAAAATCGAATTAAGTCACCATGTCTCGATTACGTTGTTCCATTTAACATTACAGGGAAAATCTGTTTGCTTACTTGTGTACGGAATGCTTCAGAAACGTATAACCACCTCGTGCTGATCTTTTAGAACGCAATATTATGAAATAAAAATGTTGTCATATAGAATTACTTCAAGGTTTGGCGATTTAACTATGACAACAATATCTGATGAATAATACTTTTCTACGGAAGCGTAAATGGCTCTACACTAGTTGTGTTAAAACTTTGTATATTTTCTTATATTTTATCGACTTATCAACATATAAAGTGTTATATCTCTTTATTTATTCATATATTTTGAATTGTATGTAGATGTATTTACATAATTGAAGGTAACTTCTTTCGCTCAATAGATTTTATTGCTTTAAATTTTATGAACTGAAATAATGTATTGCTTTTCAGATATTGATCAAAACAATATATTCCATCATATCGATATAGTATTGTTGATATGAAAATAGAGGTATAGTTATATCGATTTTAATTCATGAATATTTGCGATAAAGAGGTCAGAATAAAGTATTTTTGAATTAACTTGATAGGATCAGAATTCTAATGAACATTCACTACACTCGGGATTCACTGAAAGCTTATGTACCATGTATTTGCCAGCGTGTGCAATTAAAAGCTGAATCAAGTTAAATAGTATATAAATAGTATATTGTAAAAGGGAGATGGAAAAACATTAAAAGTTAGATTAATGGGGGAAGGCATTGTACCGATCACTAATTTGAAAAGGGAGAGGCAAGGGTATCTTTGGTGTCTCTCATCCAGCTTTTTCAAAATAAAGAAAATTTTCGCAGTTGAATTATCAAAGCTATGAATTAATTTTCTTGTTATATATTTAATTTGTCTTACACTACACTTTCCTCCTTTATACTTTGTAAATAAGCTTTCACAGATTGACTGAAATCCCAAATTATTTTATAATGTATCCAGCAATAAAAACGTAGATCTAGTGTTTATATAATTTGGAATTATGCCGAGGGAAGGGGGGGGGGGGGGGCTGGGAGGTTTCAAGACTGTAGATATTCGCGTTCTTGAGTCAGATACTATTTATACCACAGCGTGAAACAAGATCAAACATATACAAAGTGCATAATCAGTGTTACTTTTATAATACTGTTACTTTCTATTTTCGCTTAATTAGCGATTTACAATCCCCCACTGAACTCTAGTTAAGCAGGATAAAATAAATCAGATTCCCTCTTCAAAAGTGGTGATGGGTACAATAACCCCCAATATATATGACAATGCATATAATCTTACTGTTGATGTCGCTCCTTATTTCAAATATTTTTGAATTTTGTTTCAGCCTTTAATCGTACACGATAGCAAATGCATGGTACATTAAGCTTTCCTAAGTGAAGCGAAGATTCATTATATATCCGGCCCCCGCCAAGTTAATTCAAAAATACTTTTTTCTGACGTCTTCTCCAAAATATTCATATATCTATATCGATATATCTATATATTTAAGTTATTATATCGAAAATACTATTGACATTATCAAATATTTTGTTTCGATCGATATCTGAAAATCAATATATTTTAGTTGATAAAACTTAAAACAATAAAATAATTATATCGAACAAGAGAAGTTGCCTTTAATTATGTAAAAACGTTTTCATACAATTCAAAATATGTATATAGATAAGGAGTTATTAGACTTTATATGTTTATAAGTCAATAAAATATAAGACGATATACAAAGTTATAACACAACAAGTGTAGAGCCATGTATGCTTCCGTACTTTTCTGACTGGTTTTAGACGATTTGTACACTTTCATTTATCATAGGTGAATTCCTAAATGTTGCACTAAAATTATGTGTAAATATTATACCGCTTTAATAAAATATCGCAGACATTAGTGCAATATAAAATATATGAAGACTTCGATTCGATTGAATCAAAGAGAAGAAATAAGCAAAAGAACAAGAGCCATCTTATGCATAAAATGGCCCTGTACTTATATCAATTAATTAACTATCAACTTCTTTCCCATTTCATATATCAAAATAAAGTAGACACTTGGTGCATTCATTTTCTATAATAAAATTTCGTTTTGAAAATGCAGATATTGGAAAACAGGTTTGAGAAATTGCAATGTTCTTGAAATTTGCAGAAGGCATGCGTATTTGACTACCTTCAGCAAAGAAATAAAATATGAGCACAGCCCACAATCCATAAAATAAAATATGTTTTTGATCTGCAGAAGCAGAGCTTTCATTTTATATTTGCATATTTTGGATCATAGGTTGTGCTCTATATAAAATATTGAAAAAATGCTTCAACTTTGTCATTTTCAAAGGAATTTACAGGATTTGAGGAAAATGACGCATTTTATGACGTCATAATGCATTGAATAGAAGGGAAATTATGTCATGATTAATAAATACGTGGTCACCAACATTCCAAGTGATAAATACTGCATTTGCAACTTAAAATGAGCGGTTTTTCAGGGCCAAATAAGGCCCAAAGTGGCTTACATCAGATTTATACAAGATACAAAATTTTATTAGTCCAATTTGGGCCCCAGAAGGAGCAAAAAGGATTTACAAACAAAAGAAGGATGAGGATCCAATTGATAGAACAAACATGATCTTACATATCATGAGAGCAATTGATATCACAGTTAAAATGTATATAAGAGATATATTGAATATGCATACATGTATTGTATATGTTATAATACTAGTAATGTCATAGTCAAAGGCAAGAAACTGAGAAAAAAGTACATATATGTTTATCAAAATATCCCCAATCAAGGTAAATTACCAAGAAATCTAGCAAGTGATCTAAGGATGTCAGGGTCTTCATTAGTCATGAGCTTATAAAATTGATTACCATTGACTGAAAATTTTAACATTTAATCTTACAAATATTCATGCGTTCAGGTATTTATTCATTAAGATGAAGACAGACAAAGTGTAAAATTGATTTCATCCTAAATATAAAGTATTGCACTGAATTGATGTCTGATTTAAATAAAATAATTCAAATAGTTATAAGTTATCTTGTAGGCTCTTCCCTAAATGATAAATATCATCAATGCTGCTTCAAAGGACAGTCACTATATTTCGTAATATTTGTCCACTATTCAAACTATAGTAATGACGTCTTCAATCATGTGCCTAGCTTGGAGAACATATGCAGAAATACAAGTATCAAATGTTTTCGTCTAATGTGATGTCATACATTAAATATGACCTTAAAATTGTAAATTCAAAATTTCAAGGAAGTTGTATATTTTGTTTGATAGTTCAATTGGAAAAAGTCGAGCGCACGTCAGCACATACTCTCTCTTTTTTTATATGAGGTGTAGATTGATAAAATGAATTAAATAATTATCATTTTGTCCTCTTTTTTAAGAACCGTTCACGGTAGCCTTAGGTGTTAGAACGTTCGCTTTGTGATCGGAAGTCCCGGGTTCGATTCTCGTTTCCGGCGCCGCGTCAAACCTAAAACGTAAAGATAGGTAGTGACTGTTCCTTCGCCAAGCGCTCGGCATCAGAAGTGAAAGTCACGGGTCTTTCGGATATGACCTGAAAAACGGAGGTCCCGTGTCACGGTAGGCGCTGGCACGATTAAGAATCCTCACTGCTCAATGGCCCTGAGTGGCGAGTATAAGTCAAAATTTGAAGCCCTTCATTGTTATATGGTGACGTCTCCATATGAGTGAAAAATTCTCGAGAGGGACGTTAAACATTATACAATCAATCAATTAATCTTTTTTAAGATAACACACAAGATCAACACTTAGTACTGTCATAGACACAATTTTTCACTGCTTTGATTTATTTTGTAAATCCTGATTTATGTTATAATTTAAACCATCATATATATTTTATGAAGTTGTTCTTTGAGTTCATTTAAAAAAGCATATACATAAAGAATTATAAGACTGTAAAAACTGCAAATTTCTTTTTTGCTTTGTTTTGTTTTTGTTTTTGTTTTTGTTTTTTTTTTTTTTGTTTTTTTTTTTTTTTTTTTTTTTTTTTTTGAGAGAAAGTTTTGCAATTACCGACAGCGTGAAATATTAGATTTTTTTCTTATATCAATTTTTTTAATAATCAATTTTAAATTACGTAGCACGTAGCTACATTTTTTTCAAGAGTATCCTTGGTTCTACGAAAAGCATACACTCAGAAATGCAAGAGATGTTTGTAAAACACTTATGCCCCTCCCCCTCCCCCGAAATTGGAAATTTTCCAAGTTCAAGGTATCCAAAAAAAATTTTGATCTAGATATTAATTTGATAAATCTGTATAATAAATTTCATCTCAGTATGTACAACGGCTGTGAAGAAAATGAAAGGAAACTGCAAAATTGGAAATTTTCTAAGTCCAAGGGGTATAACTGTCAAAAATGGTGTGATCGTACCCAAAACAGAACTTGGCGTAGATATTCATGTGATAAATCTGTATACCTAATTTCTTCTCAGTATGTTCAACGGTTGCAAAGAAAATGAACGGACGGAAACTGCAAATAATAGGAGTTTTTTTTTTTTAAGTCCAACGGGCATAAGTCTTCATAAATGGCGCGATTGTACCCATCTCGAGCTAGATATTTACATGTATGTGATATATATTAATATCAAATTTCAATTCAGTTTGTGCAATGGTTGCGAATTTTAAGAAAATGAACGGAATCTTAGTGGACCGACAGACCAACAGACAGGCCGACCGACAGACAGCAGGAAAGCAATATGCCCTCCCTACTTCGAAGGGGGGCATAGAAAGAGAAAAGCATTTTGTAACTATGCACTACGGGCCTGTAAGAAATGCTATAATTATTTAAATTAATTTATTTATATCAGACATCGATGCAATGCAGTATTTTATGTTAACAAATCTGATGTTTCATGTCGTTCGAATTTTGCTGAATTTCCTCTTTAATAAAATCGAATCGTTTATGCAAAGTCTTCATATATGCTATATTGCACTAATGTCTGCGATATATTTAATTTTAGCGACTTAATTTTTTATTTCTTTTAGTGCGACATTTTGGAATTCTACTGTTATATCTCAAACTGTATAAGTCGTCTAAAACATATCAAAAAGTATTATAAATCGGAGATTGTTATCATAATTAAATCGTCAAACCTTGAAGTAATTGTATTGTTATTATATCATAATATTGCGTTCTAAAACAACATTACGAGGCGGTTATACGTTTCAGTGGGACATCGTAGATGCAAGATGCAACATTATAAATTTGAGAAAATGCGATTTAATTATGTTAACATGTAAGAAAATTATGTTGACTGCAATTAAATTATGCAATTTATTTATGTCAACATGCTAGATACTCAATGACATGTTAGTGTAACCGGTTCTTGTAGAAATTAAGATGAACAAGTCGGTACGGGGATGGATTCGTTTATTCCATGGAGATAATGTTGTTGAATTATAGATAAAACAAAATAAGTTGAATAAAGTTGAAAATCAAAGGAAATAAGTGGAAATCAATGGAAATCAATCCTAAAATAACAATAACAACATACAAACACATAGACAACATAAAGACACACACATTCACTTTACAACACAAAACGATTTCAATTTAAACACTTAAAACATTCATTTAGGCCATTTGTTTACATTTGTACTAAACGCATTCAAAGGGCAATAACTCTTTGAAACTCAATTTGACTAAAGATTATATTTCTTCTACATTTATCAATTATCAATTTACAATACTTGAAAAATATGAATTTAAACATACCAGTGTATGGAACTTTCAATATATCAGTCTTTACTTTAATGACTTCAAAACTTTCTCTCTATCACATTCATACTCGTTTAGCAAGTTTAAGTTTAAAATACTTAATTCATTCATTATCTTTTAATTTCAGTTTAAGAAAGGGTTTACTTACAGTTTATGGGTGTTTGATTTACTCCAAAATTATCAGGTTTTAAAATAGACACAAAAACAGATCTCTCTGACAACACCCTTCTCAGAAAGTGGCTATGAATAGATTGAAACAAAGGTTTTCCCGCCTGAATGGACAACTCAGACCATACAATAAAAACTGACCAATAGAAAGGATGAATATAGACTACACCCTTATTTATAAATAGACTGTACCATAAAACTTACCTTAACCCATAATCTTTAGGTTAAACCATTATTTAGATAGGGATGTTTATGATTTTAAACAAAATGTTAGTTATGCGCAGCGCTCTGTAAATGCATGAATGAATAAATGAATGAATGAATGAAATTCCTGAAATAAAATAAATATAGCATTAATTAAAATAAAACTAAGTACAACTACCACAAACTCCCCCCAGCTGAGAAATGAGGTCCCTGTCATTTCAACAGCAAAGCATAAAAGGTAGTTGCAAAAATTAATCCTTATTAACAAAACTGATGATGCTCTTCAATAACAGTGTTCTCTCTACTGGAACATCTGTCGCAAAATACATCTGTCTGAGCACATCTAATTCTCTGTGTTTGATGTCGCTACTAATCTGGTAAACTTTATAGTCATCAAGATGTTTTGGTGGTTTATGCTGCCTTGCAGATCTTTTTACTCTCCCTTGTTCTTCTGCTGACCCTAAGCCACCACCCTCCTCTGTCTGGGGTGCAGGGATTTCCCGGGTTTCCCTCACTAGCTCTGGTCTGGCTTCCTCTCCTCCATCATCTGTTCTCTCCTCAGCTCTCTCTTCACTAATACTGTGTTGAGTATTTTCTAGAGCATAACTTCTCTTTGGTGGTACCGGTACCTGCAAAAAGTATTCATCATCTGAGTCACTATGATCTGCATTCCCTTCTACCTCTGCAACAGTTTCTTTGTTCTTGTGTTGGTTGTGCTTTCTTAAGTCTCGGTTTAGGCTTTGGCTTTTCTGAAATAATCTGCTGTTGGTCTGGATCAATGCATCCTATTGGCAACAGAAGATTTCTATGTAATGTCCTTGTTCTTCCAATGCCATCTTCCCTTTGTACTCTGTATACTGGAACCTCAGGGTTTGGCTGTTTGATGATTATGTATGCCTCTTCCTCCCATCTATCTACAATCTTATGTTTACCGTGGAAGGCTACAATTTTCACCAAGACTCGATCACCTGTCTGTAAATTAGCACCTCTTACCTCCTGATCATAATACTTACCTTGTTTTTCTCTTGCTTTTTCTGCTGCTCTTAAGGCTAATTCATATGCTGACTTCATCCTTGTTCTTAGATCTTCTACATATTTCGTCAAGGTTTTCTTCTCTGGGTTGTTGATGCCAAAGGTTATATCTATGGGTAGCCTCGGTTCTCTTCCAAACATCAGCAAGTATGGTGATTGCCCTGTGCTCTCGTGTCTTGTGGTGTTGTAGGCATGTACCAGTGATGGAATGTGAGCTTTCCAGTTAGACGTCTGACTTGGGTTGGGTGTTCTGAGCATGTCCATAAGAGTTCTATTGAACCTCTCACACATTCCATTGCCCATGGGATGATAGGGGGTTGTTCTGGACTTCTTCATCCCTGTTATACTGCAAAGTTCCTTTATGATGTTACCGTCAAAATTGGCTCCTCGGTCACTATGTATCCTAGTTAGAAAGCCGTATTTTGTCATAAAGTTAGTGTAAAGGGCCTCAGCAGTTGTTCTTGCTGTCTGGTTCTTTGTAGGGATGGCCTGGGCAAATCTTGTGAAATGGTCCGTTATTATCAGGATATGATGGTACATGTAACCTCCTCTTGATGGCTCTAAGGTTAAGAAGTCCATGCACACCAGCTCAAGTGGATATGATTTTCTTTTTGGCATTAGTGGTGCACGTTGATTGGTTGGTACTTTTTTCTTAAACATCGTGGACAGCCTTTCACCCAGTTATCAATGTTGTTGTTCATACCATTCCAGTAGAAACGATCCTTTACCAAAGAACTCAATCTGTCTCGTCCTGGGAGTCCAAAGTCATTATGCAGCATTTTCAAAATGACTGGTACTGTGTCTTTAGGAATCACCAACTGTTTCTTCTCTTTGTCATCTATCTTTGTTTTCCTAAATAAAATACAGTAAAACTCGGTTATAGCGAAGTGCTGGGGACCTATTATTTTAATTCGCTATATCCGTAATTCGTTATATCCGTACAACGAATTCGTATAACCTTATATAGCGAATTCGCAATATGCAAGTTTTCCATCAAGTATTACTATCAAATATGTTAGAGAAGAAAATTTTACAAAACCTACCTTTGATACTTAAGATTTTACAATGAATTGAATTTTATTTACAAATGCTAATAGAAAATAAAGTCAGTTCAATTAATAAAATTTTAAGATCTTAGACAGTTCGTTATAAAAGATGTAAATTTCATTATATTTTACCTCAACGGGACTCAACATCAGTTCGCTATATCCGTAAATTCGTTATATCAGAGTTCGTTATAACCGTAAAATTTTACAAAGATTTGTTAAGAATCTAACCAGGGACCTAGAAAAACTTCGCTATGTCCGTGAATTCGATATATCCGTGTTCGTACTAAACGAGTTTTACTGTACCATCTATCAGGTGAAGGGAATTGAAGTTCCTAATCAAGGCTAAGGAATGGTGAGATGGTGGTAAATCTTCCATTCTTGGTTTCTTCCCTGACTTTACATGATGGATCCAATTTCTGAGAACAGCATCTTCTCTCTGTGCTTGTACCCAAACGACCTGTTTAAACTGACCTGGGGTTTGTGTGTTTAACTGATTTACAATTTCTGAATCAAAAGACAATTTTTCTACATTTGAAATATCTAACCGAATAGAATTACAAACAGCCTTGAAACAATCATCTGAAATACAACAAGATTCAGTTGTCTGTCCTGTTAGTCTGGAGAGTCCGTCAGCGTCTGAGTTTTTCTTACCTGGCTGATACTGAATTTCTAGGTCAAAATTGGCAAGAGCTGCCAACCACCTATGTCCTGTCGAATCTAATTTAGCTGTTGTGAGGACATAGGTAAGTGGGTTACTGTCCGTCAGTACCCTGGTCTTACTTCCTAGCAGATAATCTTTAAATTTGTCACACACTGCCTACTTCAGTGCTGAATATTCCAACTCATGAGCAGGGTAGTTCTTTTCTGCTCTAGTAAGCCCTCGGCTTGCGTAGCTGATAACTCTTTTTTGTCCGCTCTGATCTTGATAGAGTACCGCCCCTAGTCCTTGGTGGCTTGCATCTGTGTGCAGTTCGAATGGTATACTATAGTCTGCATAACCTAATACTGGGGGTGATATCAAAGCTTCTTTCAGATGTTGAAATGCATGTTGTTCCTCTGTGCCCCATCTCCACTTCTTTGCTGCAGTCTTTTTAGCTGCTTTCTTGCCTTCTGTTGGAATAGGCATTAATTGGCACAATGGTTTGGCGATCGTGCTAAAATTCTTGATAAATTTGCGGTAAATTCTCACGAATCCTAGGAACTTCCTAACCTTTTCCTGTGTTGTAGGGGTAGGCCAGTTGATAACTTTACTGGTTTTGTCTGGGTCCGTCTCAATGCCTTTGTTGGAAATTATATGTCCAACATACTTAACTCTTTGTTGGAAAAATGTACACTTCTCCTGGTATAATTTTAGTCCTGCATTTCTCAACTTATCAAAAACTTGTTCAAGGCATTGAAGATGTACTTCAAAGGTCCTAGAAAAGATAATAATGTCATCTAAAAATATAAAACAGATGTTGAGATGTAATTCACCGAGGCAGTCTTCAATTAGGCGCTGGTATGTTGCCGGGCTGTTGGATACCAAACGGCATACGAGTGTACTCATAGAATCCTAATGGGCCTACGGTAAATCCAGTTCTTTCTTTTTGACTTTCCTCTATTTCAATCTCATGGTATCCTGATTTTGCGTCTAACACAGTAAAATACGAATTTCCTGATAAGCTGTCTAAAATGTCGTCAATTCGAAGTAGGGCATACAGTGCAAGGAACTAATTTTGTTACATAAACCAGCATCAGGATCAGCATAAGTAGGATCAGGATAGAACTAGCATCAGCATCAGCATTTAAAAAAACAGCATTACTTGGATCAGCATCAGCAAGCAAAGGATAGAACAAGCATTGACCAAAGTGAAAACAGATAAAGGAAAGTCATTTAATACAAATTACAAATAAAAATTACCCCAAAAATTATTTTTAATGGCTTAAAATAGCGATGCTGTTTTTGAATTATCCACTTCCGGCAGGATAATCCTACGTCCGGTAGCATTACTAGCATTGACCTAGTTTCAAACCAGCATCAGGATAAGGATCAAACCAGGATCAGGATAAGGATAACTAGCATCAAAATCAGCAAGCAAAGGAAGCATCAAAATCAGCAAGCATAGGAAGCACCAAAATCAGCATTGATGCTGTAACAAAATTATTTCCCTGCACTGTAAGCGTCTTTTTCCGTCCTGTTGTTCAATTGTCGATAATCTACACACATTCTTAATTCTCCATTTTTCTTCCTCACTAATACAACATTGCTGGACCAAGGTGATTTTGATCTTCTAATCACTCCCGCTGCTATCAACTGCTGTAAATGATCTCTGACTTAATTGTACATTGCTGGTAGAATCCGTCGATGTCTCTGTTTGAATGGTGTTTCATCTGTTAACTCAATCCTGTGTTTGATTGTTGTTACATGCCCAATATCTGTGTCGCCCTTGGAGAATAAATCTTTATTTCTGATGATCATTTCTTGTGCTTTTAAATATTGGTCTCTGCTTAAGTTATCTTCTGCAATGTTGAACATATCTTTCTGTGTTGTAACTTCTACTGTTGATTGCTCTGGTAATTCGTGGAGAGTGTCTGGCTGAATCTTTGCAATAAGACCTCTGGGTGGAACCTTCACTGTTCTAGTTGCAACATTACTAACTGTAACTATCACTGGTTCCTGTATTTGGTAGTTGTAGTCTATAATGTTCGGGATAATGTCTAAATCCTTCGGAATAGATGATTTGACTGTCGGGTGTATGAGAGCTATCGTCTGTTAATAAGGAATCATTCCGTCCACAAAACCTTGGATTTGTACTTCTCCATTAGGTGGAATGATGATAGGTTCTCTCTCTGCTGACTTGATCAATCCTAATCTATAATCATTCTTTGCTAATTCCCGTTCACGTAATGATAAACATCGAAATGTCAAATACCACGGTGTATGTAGATTAGACTTTTGTCCTTGGTATTTTCCATCATGACTCTTAATACATTGGTTCCTATAAGTATGGGAACAGTCCTTTGGTAGTTTGTATCATCAACTACTAGGAACAAGCATCTGTGTTCTTTACAATCTCCTAGACCTTTGGATGAAATTTCTAACTCCACAGATCCTTTATAAGGCAAACTATTACCATTAGCACACTGTAGTTGGAATGTATCTCTAATATCTTGTATTTCGACGTCTTTCAAATATTGTTGATAAAATGACTGACAAATAGTTGATACTGTAGATCCTGTATCCAATAAAGCATTTGTTGTCAATTCATTAATATTCACTTCAACTTCCGTTGGTTCTCCAATAATCCCTACTGATTGACGCTGTAGTTGATTTCGACCTAACGTCTGCGTCTCGATGCAGGCCGAGTAGGGTTTAAACCTCGCTTGTGATCTAAAAGAATTCTACAACCATACTGCACGTGACCTACTTGACCACATCTATAACAGACTACTTCACCATCATCTCTTCTTCCGTATGAGGTATATCCTTGATTTTGTCCGTAATCTCTAAATTGTTATTTACCTCTTCCTTGACCCCAAAAACCTCTTCCTTGACCTCGAAAGCCTCTTCTTTGACCCTGAAAATTTTCAATCCAAAAGGGTTTCTGTGGTCTTTCTGTTTGGTACTTTTGACGAACTTCATTGATATCTTCTTTCATCTGGACATTTTAGTATCCATTTTCTGTATCATAACTTTCAGTTCATCCATCTGTGGGTTACTGGCTATATTCTGGATTGTTGCTCTCTTGATGTCCTTTTTTCTCAGTTTGTCTTGTTCCACTTTCCTTATTGCTCGTCTCAATTCATCAAAATTTGTTGACTCTTTGAAGATATAACCAGTAATGTCCTTTACGTTTTCAGATAAACCATTCCAAAACATGGTACGTAGCATCTGATCTGTGTTCGTTGGGATGATTTCTTCATTCTGGATGACTTTATTAAGGAGATTCTCTAGTCGACAGCTCCACTCTGACACATCCTCTGTATCTCTCTGGGTTGCATTGTAGAATTGCGAAAGCAAATTTTCATTGTCATCTACTGTACCATAAACACTCTCAAGTCGGTGCATAATCTCCTCTAATGATGCATCAGGCCCAAGTCTCATAAGAACTCTGGCTGCATTTCCACGCAATGATCTCCTCATGCTTTCCAAAAGTATGGCTGGTTTCACATCACTTTTCCTTAAACACTCCACTTCATACCGCCATAAGTCATATGAGGTGTCACCTTTCTAATCTCCAGAGAAAACTGGGAGTTTTGGATGATAAGATGAAATAGTTGTCGCAATTTCTGGTGAACTGTTGCTTGCACCTGAAGTTATGTCCCCTTGAGATAATTTTGGTGTTGTCCAATGTGCAAAACTTGTCATCCAAGCTTTCAGTTTCTTGGCAGTCTTCGCCTTTGGTTTCACTCCTAATTTTTTGAAAGCTTTTGCTAATTCTTGAAGTTCTGTTTCTGACATTTCTTTCGTTGTTTCCTGATCCTCCTCCATGATGATGGTTTAGTTGCGAAAGTATCTCTAATTTCTTAGATACTTTTACTTGCACTAATGTATACTAAGTTAACTATCTATGATACACTAGTACTACACTACTATCTATTGCTATCTAAACCTGTAAACTACTCTTAATCTTACCTAAGTTAATTGAACTACATCATAAATATTTTAAGTAATTCCTGAAATGAAGAAGTAATGAGAAGCTGAAAAAGAAATTGATTTAATTTTAAATTCCCTGAAACAAAATGTGATGATTTACAGAAAAATTCAGATAACTAGTACACCAGTAACTAATAATTTTAATATCCTGTCTAAGTAAACCAAATTGTATCAAATAAATAAACTAAATATCTTAAATAAACTGGAACTTAAATGATTAGTCTAATTATACTCTATGAATTGACTGTAAGTCCAACTAATCAATGTCTAATACTAAGAACTGCTCTAAGTCTAAATCTACATTTACTTAACTAAGTCTAATTAAATCTATCTTACGAAAAAAAATGTCGCGTTATTCGAGAAAAGAAACCGAAGCGCTGAGTTAAAGAAAAGAAACCGACACGTTGACCTATTGGTCAATGAACCTGAAAATAATGAAAATAAATTTGTATCCCCAGATAAATCAATACATGATTTCACATGTTTTTTTCAACAAGTGAAGGGATATACAAATGCTATAGGGAATGTAATGACGACAGACAATATGTCTCAGAAAAAGCTCACTTGAAAAATTCAATTTTCAAAAAGTGAATTGTTTCTATACACCTGTACCTCACTACTTGAGGTCAGTTTACAGCTTAGCTACATGTAATTCAGCAACTTACTGACATCAGCATGCCTGAACAAAACCGAAAAATGAAATGACTTTATAATCTACTTGATGATGATGAAATGAATGATATGTTGTCGCTGCAAGCAAAGCGCAGTGTAAGTAAATACAAAGAGCTAAGTGGGATATTGAATTTGATTGACCTACATTTAAATTCTAAGCTGAAATGAAGAAATTTATTTTCATATTGGTTTTATCAACTTTAAACCAGATGCAAGATGGCCAGACTGCTTCCAAGAAATGAATAAACAAACCAAATACAAAACAGGAACTCTTATTTATGAATACCAGCTGAAAAATCACCAACAAATCCTTTTGCTAAAACGTGGTTTTTGTTTACCGGATGTTGTTATCTGAATGTCAAGGACAAAGGAATTGGTATAGTTTAATTTCGAAAATACCTTCAGGATATTTCCGGATGAGCTTTCAGTGTGTTATTTAGCAAACTTTTAAGTTTAAATCTCACTCAAATGTCTTTCTCACTGACTCTCAATATATTTAAACACTGAAATGAAACAAAAATATTAATTCACAAAGGATAAACAAATCAAAATCAGATGACCTAAGGTATAAAACAGAACAGCTGATACCGATCACTTGATCATGAAAAATGAGGCCAAATCTAAATATAGTGTTTACATTCACAGAACATGAGAAATAAACATTAAAACAATCTTACCGCACCATGCATGGTTATGAATTATCCAAATATACAAACACAACACAATTTCACACATATAATGTCACAAGAACAATACAAACACAAATATTCACATGTGTACGGGTCTTGCGCAATTCCTAGAATGAACTTCCTGTGACGTCACAAGGCGCCGAATACGAAGTGAATGGGTGGAATAGCCAAGTCAGTACACTTCTGGAGCGCGCGGGCAGAACCACCAGATGTTATTATCTACAATTTCCGTTTGGCACCATTTTTGTAACCGGTTCTTGTAGAAAACAAGTCGGTACGGGGTTGGATTCGTTTATTCCATGGAGATAATGTTGTTAAATTATAGATGAAACAAAATAAGTTGAATAAAGTTGAAAATCAATGGAAATAAGTGGAAATCAATGGAAATCAACCCTAAAATAACAATAACAACATACAAACACATAGACAACATAAAGACACACACATTCACTTTACAACACAAAACGATTTCAATTTAAACACATAAAACATTCATTTAGGTCATTAGTTTACATTTGTACTAAACGCATTCAAAGGGCAATAACTCTTTGAAACTCAATTTGACTAAAGATTATATTTCTTTTACATTTATCAATTATCTATTTACAATACTTGAAAAATATGATTTTAAACATACCAGTGTAAGGAACTTTCAATATATCAGTTTTTACTTTAATGACTTCAAAACTTTCTCTCTATCACATTCAAACTTGTTTAGCAAGTTTAAGTTTAAAATACTTCATTCATTCATTATCTTTTAATTTCAGTTTAAGAAAGGGTTTACTTACAGTTTATGGGTGTTTGATTTACTCCAAAATTATCAGGTTTTAAAATAGACACAAAAACAGATCTCTGACAAAACCCTTCTCAGAAAGTAGCTATGAATAGATTGAAACAAAGGTTTTCCCGCCTGAATGGACAACTCAGACCATACAATAAAAACTGACCAATAGAAAGGATGAATATAGACTACACCCAGAGTAATACGCAGCGCTATGTAAATGCATGAATGAATAAATGAATGAATGAATGAAATTCCTGAAATAAAATAAATATAGCATTAATTAAAATAAAATAAAACTAAGTACTATGGTGGCATATTTCTGCCCCTTGTGTGCAAGTTATTTTTCTATCAAATATGTCGACATGCAAGATAGATATGTTGACATGCAAGATAGATATGTTGACATGCAAGATAGATATGTCAACATGCAAGAAAATTGCAATCAAATAAAAATTATAAAAAATCTTGAAAAATCTCAAATATGGCCCACATGCCACATCAAACATGCTAGATGCTACTTATTTATGTTAACATGCAAGATAAATATGTTGACATGCAACTCATTTATGTTGACATGCAACTTAGTTATGTTGACATGCAACTTAGTTATGTTGACATGCAACTTAGTTATGTTGACATGCGAGATAAATTTGTTGACATGCAACTTATTTATGTTGACATGCAACTTATTCATGTCGACATGCAACTTAGTTATGTTGACATGCGAGATAAATATATTGACATGCAACTTATAAGTTGCATGTCGACATAAATATGTCGCATGTTTACATAAATAAGTTGCATGTCAACAAATTTATCTCGCATGTCAACATAACTAAGTTGCATGTCAACATAACTAAGTTGCATGTCAACATAAATGAGTTGCATGTCAACATATTTATCTTGCATGTTAACATAAATAAGTAGCATCTAGCATGTTTGATGTCACATGTGGGCAATATTTGAGATTTTTGAAGATTTTCTATAATATTTATTTGATTGCAATTTTCTTGCATGTCAGCATAGTTATGTTGCATGTTGACATAACTATCTTGCATGTCAACATATCTATCTTGCATGTCGACATATTTTATAGAAAAATAACTTGCACACAAGGGGCAGAAATATGTTTACATAATTATCTTGAATTTTTACATAAATAAGTAGCATGTTGACATACTTATCTTGCATGTTGACATAAAGAAAGTCGCATGTCTACATAATTATCTTGCATATTGCATCTGAAATGTCAGATACAGGCGTTAGTAAGTAAATTTGCCCATTTTTAAGGTCTTCCGCTCAGGCGGAAGACCTTCTACTGATTCTGATGGTTAAGATTATTCCCTATTATTCTTTCTTTTTCCTAGACGCCAACTTTGAGACCTCATAACTCGCTCATTTCTCAACGGATTTCGCTCAAATTTTCAGAGTTTTCCAACGTTACAAAACTCAATTAGAATGTTTTTAGAAATTTCAAAAATTCTCTTCCGCTTTTGAGTTATTTCCCTTTAAATGAAAATTTGGTACTGTTCGTTTCCAGACAAAGGCTCAAAAACGGCAAAAGCTGGAGCAAAAATACTTCTGAATTCAAATACTACAAGAATTGAAGTTGTGCACATCGCTTTTTCTTTATCGAATTCTGCCCTCAAAACAGTGCTAGATAGGGGTCAAAAATGATAATGCCTAAAAGCACAAAAATTTACATATATTTCCTTATGTATCTTTTGAACTAAAAATAATTTGTTAAGAATGATGAACAAATTATGTGCATAATTTTAAGATCTATCATTTGACATCATTAAAAAAGGGGCTGCCTCCTCAAATTAGGGATCGAAGGGGCTTGAAATTTTTTGCTCTATAACTCAAAATCGGTAAATATTTCGATATGGTTATCGATATGAAATGGGTTTTTTAACATCTTATTGATCTCATGAAAACGTTATTTTGTTCAAGTCATGTGATATTAGATGAGCAGAAAACTTTATATTCCATGTACAGGTAAGTGATTTTATACGGCAAGTGAGGAAGAATTCTATATGCCTACGCGTATAACACGTATAACTAAAATAAACTGGAATAGAATACTGTGGATCACTTAATTTTAGCGACATCTTATTTTCGCGAGATAGTCATTAACTCTAGATAAGCCAGACAAAATTTTCACGAAATGTGGTTATTGCTCTATATACTCTTATGGAATACTTTTATTTATATTTTTTTTATTTAATTAAATTTTCGCGTGTACATTGTCTCGCGTAAGTACGCGAAAATAAAGTTCTCCCGAATAAAACGTGATTTACAGTAATATACCTAGCTAAATTGAATGTTAAACCTAAGATAATTTACTGTCATTCAATTCATGCATCGTGAATTTTCCTCGGACCCTGATTGTTTTGTGTGTACAGTGTGCGTGTTTTGTGTGTACAGTTATCACATGGTTATAAACCCGTTTATCGATCGCGCATTGACCTGTATACATTTGTGAAGTCAACATTACCGCTCTTTGATTTTTACTAGAGTCCTAGATTTAAAATCAAGAAATATGTCATTTGCGCCAATCGTAAGAATATTTTTATACACAAATATAAAGGTTTTCTTGAACATGATTTAAAAGTGTTGAATTTTTGACGATTACGCGCGCTTTTCTCATCTGCTGACGTATCTATGGACGAGTTCATCGGTTATAGGTGACACAGGATTACCTATCGATAACTCTGCAAAATTTGATCGTGATTTTAATTGCACATGTACATAAATTAATGTTAAATTCTACCCTTGTAAAGTCCTTTATAGTTTCGTTATCTAATAAATTGGGGATATCAATACTGGAACTTGTTTTTGATTTGTACGGATGATTCTATTAATGTACACTGTAGTACAAGGATATTTTAGGACCCGTCTCCCCCTCCACTTTGAAGTTATTGCAATCGTTACATGTATACGGGACTATATCAAGTTATTCTAATTGCTTTATATCAGAAAAAATTGCGATGTTGTTTAAATTAGCAAATACAAATAAACATGGCAAATGCGCACAGTAAATTGTAAGTGGAATTGTCGTTTCCAATTCTCATGAAAATCGAAAAATTAAATGAAGCAACTTTGAGTTTTGCATTAATTGATACATAACTGATAATTGTATTGTACCGAATGTTTTTCTTTTAATTCCTCGAATAAAAAGTATATCACTATGACACGATTTTACGGGTACACGATTGTAACTAAGCTGTTTTACACGGTAGAGCCCCCAAAATATATACATTGCGAGCTTTCAGAATACGAGAGAAAAAAATGAATAATTAGAATTTTTTTAACAAATGCAAAATTTTCCTGAAAAACCCATGTAGTTGCATATAAATATTCCAAGCCATTCTTTCGTATTTATTGAACTAAAAAAGATTGTTTTTCCTCCCATCGCGATACGCAACCCCCCTTCCCTCAAATGATACAATGTTTCCTTCAGAGTCGAGAATGTCAATTGGTTAGTTTGTTCAGGTACGTACAGGTCAGGACTGGTGTTGAAATCCATGATTAATCCATTACCTATTATAATGTTAACCAATAATCATATGCGACATTTTTTTTATTCGCAGGTCGTCAATTAAATAAATGAAAAAAAAGATTAGTATGCGTCACTAAACTTTCCTATAAATAAAGGTTTTAATTTTTAAAACTTGTGCCGATTAGAGTGTTCAATCGAGCATCGAAGTGTGTACATGTACTACATGAATTAGTTTCTTTGGGTAAGGTGAGGTACCAGTTTTTGCTGCATTTAATTTCCGGAATTTGCATTGCATTTCCGACAATTAATAATTGCATTTCTAACATTCTTTATTTTCATTATGGATATTTCTGAATTTCTATACTGTATACAGGGAAATTTTCGCCCCCGTTTTATTTTCGCCCCTTTCGCCCTCTTCTTGATTGGGCGAATTTAAAACGGGGCGAATTCAAATTATACAGCATAATTTCTTTAACAGAACTATGGCAGGGCGAATTTAAAACGGGGCAAAAGTGTTTGCAAGTGCAAAAGGGCGAAAATAAAACGGGGCGAAAATAACCCTGTTTACAGTATTACTAGCAATTTAAAGTTAACAAAGAAGATGGAATCATTATTCTAAAAGAATATATTTGGTTAAAGTAACACAAGTACTCTTGTGATGAAAATTTATTAACGAAAGTCAAGCAATAAAAAGTTAAAGATTGTATTTTGAAACATAAATCAAATCAAGTCACAGGAAAAAAGACAAGTTGTAAAGCTCACACACAGACACACAAACAAACGTTTTCGTAACTCGGAATAGTCCAGAGTAAAACAATATTTTCTTGATGACGGATAATGTTCACGTCCGGGATAGTCCACGGCGGATCTAAAAACTGACTCTCTCACACAACATACGGGATTCACTCAAACTTCAAGTAACACATTTACGCAATTTATATCATACATTTAAGTCAGACGCTCTTTGATGTAGAGGATTGACACTTATATTCCTTAGATAAATACTGAGTGACAAATTCCTTTTTACTATTTAAACATTAATTGATAGGTAAATAATTTAAGCATATGTCAAAAATTAAGCATTAAAATAGAATTTTCATAAAATTAAATTCTGTTTAAACAATATATATCACTAGCAGTACAAAGACAGACTTTAAATAAAAATCAGAGGTGGAATCAGGCGAATTTAATCCTTTTATGATACCACCTACCCCGTAACGAGACAGTTGTGTATATGTTCTCATCGAAATGACCGGTCTCAGCGTCTTGAACCTCCAATGTACATATATTGCATGTAATTGAATAATATGTATTAATAAGTCTTTAAGGAAATCTCATGTAAGAAACCTGATTTATGTTGTAATATTTTCTATTTTTTTTTTATTATTCGTATTTCTCAATTTTTCCTGTTCAAATTACATGTATTTATTGTTAGGGAACATTAAACCATATTTGTTAGCCAGTCTGTCTATCTGTCACGAGAACTTTAAACTTGATAATAACTATTGAATGGGTTGAAATAGGACTTTGATAATTGATTGATAATAACTATTGAATGGGTTGAAATAGAACTTTGATAATTCACAATTGCATTATTTTTGACATCTGTTTTTTTAATATACCATGATTTTTTACCCTTGATCTTGGAGCTTGACCTCCTTAAAAAAATAACTTTACTTTGAATTGACCATAACTTTTGAAAGCTTCCATTTTATAAAAATGTATTAATCGTGACAACACCTTTCAAAATTCACTGATTTTTTACCCTTTGACATTGAGGTTTGACCTGCTTTTCAAAAACATTAACAATACTCATACCTTTTGAATGAGAAGAGATAGGGCTTTTATTTTATCCCTGTGTATTACCTAAGACAACTCTTTTCTAAATACACTGACTTTTGACAATTTGACCTGGAGGCTTGATCATAACTTTTTAATGAGAAGAGATAGGGCTTTCATATTACACAAACATCACATGTACGTAACCTGTGATAAAATCATTTCAAATACTAGTATATATCATGAATTTTGACCTTGAAGTTTATCCGGCTTTTCCAAAACTTAAACATTGCTTAAAGTTGACCATAACTTTTTAGACATGTACATTAACTGTGACAAGACCTATCTTTAAAAAAAAAGGTATGGCTAAAATCATGCAGAGTGTGTCATGGCCTTGAATCAAGGTCATTTAGGATAAGATATTTTGGCTGGATGCATTGAAGATTTGAAAAAAAAAAAACATGTGTGAATTTGTCAAAACGGTAGCACACAAATGGGATGCTCATCACCAGCGTGTGTCATGGTGTGACCCAAGGTCAAATGTGCAAACATTCCTTTACTATCCTTTTTTTTAATAGCAAAACATAATAAGATGATATCTACCCTAAAATATTGCTTTAACATTAGAACGTGGCATGACCATGACTCAAGGTCATTTCTCTCTGCCTGCAGCTCCGACGGAAGACTTACACGTTGCTTTGCAACGAGCTCGGATCTAGTTAAGTTATATTTCTTTATAAAATTGGTAACTTGCATGTCAACATAATTAACTTGCATGCGGGGGGGGGGGGGCGAAATATGCCACCCTACTAACTAATTTGCAGGTTGACATAAAAAAGTAGCATTTTGACATAATTGTCTTACATGTTAACAAAATTACTAGTATCCTGCTTGTTGACTGAATATCTTGCATGTTGATATACATGTAAGTTGCATGTTGACATAAAAAAATTCGCATGTCTATATTAATAACTCGCATAATTAAACTGCATCTTGCATCTACGATGTCAGATACGGGAATTACCAAATAAATGTACCTATTTTAATTTATGTTTTCTTAAAGATTGGTAACTTGCACATAAACATAATTAACTTGCATGTTAGCATAAATATGTTGCATGTCTACATAATTATGATGCATGTAAACATAATTCATCTTGAATATAGGGGTCAGATATATGCCACCACAGTACGGTAAATTTCAAACCACAAATTATTGAATGGATAACTTTGAATGAATTTTAACCGTCGTCTCTTTATTAATTTTAACCCCATTTAAGGACAGATAATACAAACAAAAAATGGATGCCTGGATTGGTATATATTTTTTAGCATAATTATATTGCAAATTATGCAAATAATTAATTTCTAGAATATTAACAAATTGTTAACCTTCTGTAATGTTCAAAATTCTGTCCCTCTGAAACCATTCTTATAAATTTAGACAAATATATTCCACTTTAAATTCCATTTCTAGGCAAATTTTAAAAAAAAATGATTCTGGTTGTAACGCTGTATTTGATCGGATAAAAATTTACTATATATCGTATAAAATGGGTTGCCTACGTCACAATGACATGCGCCAAAAACGTATCAATCCGCCTGACGTTACATTCAAATTTATACAAATTGAAGTCATTTTTTAGAATAATCATCTTTTTTTCTTACATCAAATGAAGGAAAATTAAATTATACGCAATGAATTTAATTTCTACCCATTTTATACGGTGTAAACTGGGTTGGAACAGTTTACGCTTTTTAATAAACTGCTTCGCGGTTTATAAAGCGTAAACTGCCTCAACCCAGTTTATACCGTATAAAATGGGTAGCTATTAAATTCATTCCTTAATTAAAAATTAAAAACTACGCAATGAAAGTTATTTATTTTACTAATTTTAACACCCCAAGTTGTTATTTTCGAATTCTTTGAAAAAAGTTTGTTTGTATCATCTACCTTTAATTTTTATACTTTATCGGGATTTTGTCTTTGCACGGACTTAAAAAAATAAAGATACTTTTTGCATTTAATTGTACAAATTTATATGTATATTTTGATAGAAGACGCATAACAACACACAAACACAAAATTATGGCATTATGTATTTCTTTCTCCATAACAACCGCAATGAGAGTAACAAACATTCTTGAATATACTCCACAGTTGTCCGTTTTCCATTCAGTGAGAATTTCAAATACAAATAAATTTAGCTAATGTATGAAATGTTTTTTACCATGAAAGCAACCTCATATAAGTTGAAAGGCCCTACATGTGTATCTCTAAGAGGGCTGTTAGGAAATTAAGACAGTAAGTATATTTTTTCTTTCTAATAAACGTCTTTCGGTTAAACTTTGTACATACGTTTGACAAACACTAAGAAATCATGAAAGGAAGAAATGTTCGGCAAAAATTATATTTATTCTTTTCAATGGTATTTAAATGTGTCATGGTAGGGATGCCTGGCGCATTCACGAAAAAAAAAATTGAAAAAATGTAATAGCAACATTATAACAGCCTGTGAAGAAATAATAAGAAAGAAAGCAATTCAATTTAATTTTATGATTTTTCAATTCTGTATGATTTTGATCAGAAATAAAACAAGAGATAATGTAAAAAAAAATAAGCTCAGTAAAAAGTCAAAAGTGAAAAGAATCACAACACCTAAATAAACTCAACCGGTTTCATTTCCAATCTTCATGAGTTTTGAAAACTCTTGAAGATTGGAAATGAAACCGGTTGCAGTTTCCAAATTTCATTTAACACATGCGCTTTCTGGATTTCATAATCCGTCTTCAGGTGTACATAAATTGAGCTGATTGATTTATAGGATTAAACGTTCTTTTTGAAAAATTTATCGATGTGTAAACTCTTGACATTTTACTCACAAACTAAATAAAAGTGCGAAGCACTTTTATGTTAAGTTTGTGAGTAAAATGTCAAGAGTTTACACATCGATAAATTTTTCAAAAAGAACGTTTAATTCTTATAATTCCAATATCGAATTTTTAAAAATATTTAAATTATTTCTCTTTGAGGTCTCCATACAATCCGTTATTTCTGGACGGCGTAGGAATACATTTTACCGTAAAGGAACGTAATCGAGATGAATTTCGATAGAGTTCAACTTAAATTGGCAAAACAATCGATAAATAAACTTATAACAACTAATCGAATGTTGTTTAAGTCAACAAATATCGTAATTACTAGTTTACTTCAGAATAGTTCGTCTTTGACCATGGCCATGTTGACATAATCAACAACTCTCATAGTGAAAGTTGCAGACCGACGACGCCTTCAATTTGCACTTGTTTATTCAAATATTAAGGAACAATATAGAAAGTAAATACATTGTATGAATTTGATGCTAATAGGGCAAGAGTTTGAGGTACGTTTCTTTTCCCTGTCAAAACGATACAGACTGAGCTTATTTTCTACGTATGAACGTTGAGACAGCGATTTTTAAAAATTCACACTCGTGATCGGACAGTGACATAAACATTTTCACGGCGTCCATCAGTTAGCCAGTTGCCAGTTTTGTTTAAGCCCTAATTAAATTTAAAGTTTCTTGTATTCATTATTTAGCCAGAACAGACCCAGAAATAACTGCTTTCATTGTTTATACGATAACCTAGTAGTGTCATCAAGAAAGTAGTTCTGATTGAAAGAATTTATCGATGTGTAAAAATTTTCTGGAACGTGTTCTCGTCCAATCAAAACACAGGAAATCAATAGATAAAATGAAGATTAGAATTATTGCTTGGTAAGGTTAACTATGACGTCATAAGAGTCTTTGCAGGGAAGGCATAGATTACTTCACATTCACTTTGTTACTATATCAGTATAAATAAATAATATATTATAAACCAGTGCACAATCATCAAAGGCCTTATTCTTTATGCTTTGAACACTCAGCGATGTTTCTTCTTATTGACTTGGAATCGGGGGGGGGGGGGGGGTCAGACATTTTAGCACATTGAATGAAAAAGGATATTTTATAAAACTTTAAACTGCATTATGTATATTTTTGTAAATAAATGTGTTATCCATAAATAATCTTATTGGCCAAATGATAGTTATTCTAAATATTCACGTTTACAAATAGTTTTCCCTTCCAATTCTTTTCAAGTAAGTACACTTCATTTTGTTTTGTACATGGATGAGTGCTATCTCCATTGTGACGTCATAATGACACAATTGACGTCAAAACTATAGATGTTCTTTTTTGATGAAAAATATTCATTGATTGAAATAACTTTCCGTCGCTTTATGATATATGCTGGAGTGAAACATCCATGTTCATTTCCATGTGATAAAAAAATTCAAATGTATTCCCATAAGCATGAAGAGTTCACTTGTTTCTTTTAATTTTATGCACATATCTTGCCTGGTATTCTTTCAGAAGAAGTGTGTTGTGATTCAATACGACGCATAAAACATTTTACAACAATCGTTTACAATATATGTGCGACGATGATTGATTGTTTACACGGTCGATGTCACTGCTGAAAATGCCAAAGATCTTATAGGAGAAAACAAAATCCTCTGCGATATTTTTTAAAAGATATGTCTTCTAGGCAAAGTGTTTTTCGCCGTAATACGTTTATCGATTGATTGATTGATTGTATACTGTTTAACGTCTCTCTCCAGGCTATTTCACTGATATGGAGACGTCTCCATTGCCGGTGAAGGGCTGCAAATTTAGGCCTATGCTCGGCACTCAGGGCCATTGAACAGGGAGGGATCTTTATCGTGCCACACCTGCTGTGAAACGGGGCCTCGGTTTATACGGTCTCATCCGAAGGACCACCCCATTTAGTCGCCTTTTACGACAAGCAAGGGGGTACTGAGGACCTATTCTAACCCGGATCAAAATCAAAATCGCTTTCGTTCATCAATATTTATACATGTATCTAGTAAATCACGCCGTTTGAATATCTTAATTATTGGAAATTATCTATACATAGATGTAGATCCTATGATAAACAACAATTTTAAATAAAATTCTAATTTTAAATGAAGATATAAACCTCAAGATATAAATCAAATTTATTTTTAATGAAATAGATTTCAATGTTCAGAGATACACAATATATAGACGTGTCAAATCGTTAAACATGCACGTAGATAAGAAATATGATCAACGCTCACCAACACTCTCAGTGCATCGTAAAAATCTTAAATATTTTATACTTTCTCTAATTTAGAAAAATAAACCCCTTTTGTCATGAGCGCAAAGATGTGACGCTCCTTATTCCGGAAATAGTTACAGCAAACATTCTTTTTAATTCACCAAATGACGTGATCACGTGACGCCGTGCAATCGCGTCCTTAAATGAAATTTGGAAACTGCATTTTCTTTTTCTTTAATTATTATGGACAAAATGTTTGGACCGCTATCAAGTATTACACATTAAATATAACGTTCACAAGCCACATAAATCAGTACAGCATAATGTTAACTAATTCTACTAGTAAAAACGCATTTTTTTGTTACACTAGAGTTGCAACAGCACATTTTTATAAAAATATTTTCAAGAATCATTTTAGAAAAGAGACAGTGGATATGATAATTTTTTTTTCGAAATATAGGATGTTAAAAACATTTGTGTCAAAACAGAGAAGGAAGAATTAAGGCTCCCCGATCTTTCCACATGCGAAAACATCTTCGGCCGAGGCGACATTGAAATGACGTAGCGATACTGCTCCAGGTCGATAGATACATGCATGTTTAGGATTTCACTGTAACTTACCTACTTATCCTATAAATTAGAAGTTTTGCACATGTGTTTCATTCTTTTTTTTATAAAACGCTAATGCTTTTTCATGAATGTATCTGTCATTTATCGAGTAAAAGTAAATGTCTCAATAATTTCAGAACAGCCTTCATATTTTAACAACGGGGCTTATCTGTATTTTTTTCTTGGTTCCATCTGCACCACATATATAATTTCTTAAACGAGGTAAATTATTGACGAGCAAGTTGATGAAACAAGAATATCAGCAGTCTCGTTTAAAGTCATCATTTCGTAAATTCTATGGTCGATACAATGACCTTGTCAGCAAATACAATTTATCATTGAATGAAATGCTGACTGACGTTTTTCATACCAATTGTTAGTCCATTATTTATACACTGAATTGACGACGGTTTTTTCCCGTTATTTCCTGATTATGACAACGAGCACACGGCGGGTGTGACCGGTGGGCAGGAGATGTTCACTCCTCCATGGCACCTGATCCCACCTCTGATGTTTCGGAGGTCCGTGTTTGCTCTGCTCTTATTTTGTATATTTGTTTAATGGACATTTAGATTGAATACTGTTCGTTATTTTCATATCCTTGTCATTATCAACAAAGTGTGTTTTTATTTTGAATTTCGAAAAGAACTTCTACATTATGGATTCTATAATATAATGAAATTGTAGCGATATATTATATTTTAGAATTAACAAAATGACATGAATAATAATATATGCATGCAGAATAGAAATTGGTTCAGCTTTCATATTGGTTTGTACTTATCTCAACTAATTTGTTTATCAATTTTTATAATTTTTCTTTATACTATTTTTTTAGATCAGTTCTCCACACTGACTGATGACGAGGTGTTGGTATTATTCTGTTTTTTGTGTTCTGACTCCGGTCCTCCTGACTTCACTGACAGAGAGTGGCTAGACATTCTTAATCAGATACGGCGAAAAGTATACCGTACACGGAATCTTGTAGCAAGTGAGGAAGCACAGCAGACTCTGGAGAGATTGAAGTCACTTGACTTCCTTTGGGAGGATCAGGACAAGATTAATATTAATGATTATACTAAGGATGAGACTATGTATAAGTTATCACAGAAATGTAATATTTATTTTCAACTGCCATTCTACATCAGCAGCCATAAAACAGCTACTAGATATCTAAGGTCAAATGGATATACAAGAAAATTTGGAGAAAAATGTGTCATTTCGAATTGCTCCACGTGTGATAGATTGCTCATACTCCGTCTACAGATAGATATTCTGCCATACGTCACTATGAAGGACAAAGGGATCTATAAACTGCTGGTTCAGTTTTGTAAGTATAAATTATGTAATAATTCAATTTGTTTCAATTATAGGTACTCTATATGATTAATAAATTTCACTTATATATAGTGTGTTTCATTGATCTGAGATTTATAGTGTGTTTTGTTTAAATTTTCAAAAGGGAATGGAATTTTAAAAAAAAATATCCGTTTTCATGGCAGTTGCTTAAGCGCGGAATAAAAACAGAACGCAAAGGAACACCGAAAGAAAATATACTTTTTAACATACAAATGCAGTTTTTTTTCATCAGCATAACTTACATTACTTTATTCAATAAGTTTAAGGGGTTTTTGACTTGCTTCGTATAAGTCAATCATATATGATAAAACAATGATTTGGGTGCTATAATTCATTCATTAAAAATTAAGTTACCCCCTCCCCCATTTTTTCACAAATATATGCTTGCTTTATACTGTTTTCTTTTTAAGGGGCGGGGTTGGGGTCAAAAAGAATATAATTAATAACCCACTAAGGTCTACAATAGATGAGGACTGTAAAAGCTCCCTGATCTTTTCTACATTGTCTTTAAAAAGGTGCAGCTCTGTGCAATTGTCCAAAACGTGAATTGTGTGCATTAATGTGCAAGTAGGAAATTAAATAAGACGCAACATCAGGAATTATACTGTTTTTACCTGTTTACAGCTAATATTTCTAGTAGAGTTCTAATAATAAACATGATATATATCAAAATAAAGAGTTCTTCCTCGCCAATGATATTTTTACAATTTTTTTTTTATACGAGAGAGTATGCATTATACACGCAAAGGACGTGAAAAACTGCCTTGTCCCCTTGTTACATAGAAAAACATACAAGACAGTTTTTCTAGAAAAAAATTATCTTCTCACACAAATTTTTCACATGGTCGTTCTTTTACATCAAATTTAAACGTAAATTTTTGTTGACGAAGTATGTTTTGAGAATGGATTTGGATATCAATTGAAATAAAATCATTTAAGAGGTCCCATTCAATGAAAATTTCGAGGTATATTATAATTCGTATAATAAGTATATCTGATTAGAAGTTCAAGTATGATAACAGAAAACCAAGTATGATATTGCTTAGCATTAGATACGTGCACAATGAAAAGTGGATCATCTTGGACACACTATCTGGCAGCAACAATATTAATATTTGCTTGATCTGCTTTTGAAATGTCTGAATTTATAACAAATGTTTTTTGTTTTAATAATCTGGAGTGAAGAGTAAATATTTTACAAGTTAAATCGATAACTCTCTTAGAATGATTCAGAAACAAAATTGCAGTATGTGGACCAATTGTTGCTGATTAAATCTAACATATGCATGATTGAAAGATATTTTATCCAAAGCGTATACTCCAAAAGGTAAAGCTTCTGAAGACTTGCAAACTAGCTACTGATACAAGTACATAATAGTTTGAAAAAAACGTATCATCCATGCAATTAATTTGCTATTTTGTTTTATTTTGAAAATCTCTTCCAATGATATATGTAAAACATTTCAGAAGATTAAAAAAAATATCTTATTGATTTTTGTGTTCCTCATTTAAATGGTTAACCCAACCTTGTTCTTAAAAGATATGGCTCTTTTTCAGAGTCTTCATGTAATGTTGACACAGATAGTGTGTAAATTTCTTTCGCCTCGCTACCAAAAAAAAAATATGTTCAAATCAACCGAATATATTTTTTACAGAGATATTCATAGACAAGTGCAAAATCTTATATTTAGATATCGTGTACCTATTTTGTTTGCATCCAAATATATTACATAATCCAACAAATTTGCAATTGCATGCCTAGAGAGACATGCCAAAAATCAACTTTCATTGATCATTGACTTTCTTAATTTGTAGATCATGCTTTTTTCGAGACAAATGCTTGCTTTTTTTAATTCATAGAAGTTCGTGTATCTATTAATTTTAACGGAAGTTTTTGAAAATAATAAAAAAAACGTACGTCACACATTTGTGACCTAATGCAAGGTATGACTAATTTTTATTTATAAAAAACTTGTAAAATTTATACAATTGTAGGTATGAGAACGTCTTTGATTTAATTATCAAAATATGAAAATGCTTCGATTGTTTGGAATGACTGATCGAAACAAGATTCAGAAAAAAAGTGAAAATTTACGATTAACTCCCGCTAGAATTGTAACAGGACTTCCTATTTTCGTGTCTATAGAAAGAATTTACTCTGACACTGGGTAGGAATTTTTAAAAACCAGAAGATATACTAGTCAAAATTTATAAGTCCCCAGGCAAGTTTTTACTTTACATCGCTCTTATATTGAATCATTTCAACAGTATAATTAAATAAGTATACAGTATAATAAAGTAGCAAAATAATTTTAATTTTTCTCACTTAATTTATTTTATTGAAGCGCTTTAAAACAAAAGGCAGAAACTTTAAGGCACCCTTGAATTAAAAATTCACAACGGTAAATGCTGCATTATTCTCCATTCCAATGAATTCACAAAAAGACAACCGTTCCTATAAAAGTTCACACTATTTTAGAAAAAAAATCATTTATTGAATGTTTTTCCTTTCAATTTATACAATTGTTGGTATGAGAACTTCTTTGATTTATTTATTAAAATATGAAAATGCTTCGATTGTTTGGAATGACTGATCGAAAAAGATTCTGAAAAAAATATTCGAAAATTTACGATTAACTGCCGCTAGAATTGTAACAGGACTTCCTATTTTCGTGTCTATAGAAAGACTTTACTCTGACACTGGGTAGGAATTTTTAAAAACCAGAAGATATACTAGTCAAAATTTATAAGTCCCCAGGCAAGTTTTTACTTTACATTGCTCTTATATTGAATCATTTCAACAGTATAACTTAATAAGTATACAGTATAATAAAGTAGCAAAATAATTTTTCTCACTTAATTTATTTTATTGAAGCGCTTTAAAACAATAGGCAGAAACTTTAAGGCACCCTGGAATTAAAAATTCACAACGGTAAATGCTGCATTATTCTCCATTCCAATGAATTCACAACAAGACAACCGTTCCTCAAAATGTTCACACTATTTTAGAAAAAATCATTTATTGAATGTTTTTCCTTTTGAAGACTAGGTCGTCCTCTAGTTCCGCTAGATTCTGCTGCTGGAAAAACTGCCTCACACTCCGGTCTTTCTTCTTCCATATATGCTAATTAGGGTTGAGGTTAGGATAACAAAGAAGCTTATCGAAATTGTCTGTGCCTTGTCAACAATAGTTACATAAAGTCTTCTTACATGCATTCCCCACTCCTCCAGTTTGACATTGAGGGGAGGGCACTTCCGGTTCTGATTCTATTGATTTTTCCAGATAAACTCTAGGATTAATTTATGGTGTTTGTTGAAAATCTAGCGATTTCTAACGAGTAAAAAGAATTCAGGTACGCTTTTTTGGTTTTTCGGGCGGTATTATAAAGATTTTAACTAAAGTAAAGTCATACAGAGAAAGGAAACATAATTTTCGTTAACTACGACCAGCTTGGGCCATGTTAACCACACCTGACATTGTTGTATGGACATACACCACATTTTATTCAAGTTTTTTTCTGTTATCAATCAAAGATGGAGAACACATGGAAGTAAAAAAATATGAAGAATACACCCTAAAAAGAAACGGAACTCCAACTTCGAGCTTTTTATCAAAAATGGTCTCGGTCAAGTAATTACACATTTGATTATAATTTTTTTGGCCTTGACGGGTGAGTATTACAAATTAAAGGCAAATTTGTAAGCAACTAGTAAGCTGAAGTAAAGTTTCTTAACTTCCTGAAAAAACAAAAATTGGGACTTAGAAATTTTGACAAGTATATATTGCTAAAATGACTACTATGTTTAAAATTCATATACGGAAAAAGTACCAGCCAGCAATCTTGCACTACATTGTTCCAAAGAAGAGTGAGCATGTATCAAATCAGTAACAAACAAGATTATATTGTTCCAAGGTGTAGAAGAGAACTAATTAAAAATTCCACCACCATACATTTTCTTTTGGTAAACGATACACAAATATCATTCATGCCAAGCTAAGACAGCATCACATATTTAATCATGATCTATACATGTATAAACAACTCATTTAAATATTCCTTTATTTTACGTAGAAAATGTGTACCATTTCTCTTTTGCACGTATAAATAATTCTAATGCTAAAAGTAAATGTATTTTAAACGTGTGTTTTTCCTTAATTTGATTTCTTTAGATACAAAAATTTTAATATGTGGTGATATTAATTTGCCTTTACAGATAAATAATAGTATTTTTGCTACTGTTCATAAATTTACTCACAAAACAGGTAGGTTCTCTTATTGAAACATCAAATTATATTGTATTTTTACAATTGCATTTAAAAGTGTTTCTTCTTGTATCATATATATTTTTCTTTAATTTGCATAATATTGTAACATACAGTTGAGTGGAACGAACATGTAATAAGATGTACGGAACAAGATTTCAATGCCCTTTTATCTTATCAATCAAATGTGTTCAAAACAAATAACATGACGGTTTATATGTCTTACTGAAAAAAGATGAGAATTTAATGACATACGTGAATAAAGTAATTGAACTGGTCTATAATTTTTTTTTCAAATAAAATATGTATTTGATATTGATGGGTTTCTGATATTATAGTAAACACGCCTGGCAACCAAATAAGAAGGGATCAAATTGAAAGGAAGCAGTTAATAAAAATCTTAAAAGAAAATGGGGAGGCTGTGCATTACAGAGGAAGATCACAGGACCGTGTAGATCACGTGACGTGGCTCTGGAGATACGAGTTCTACGCAAGACCTGACATCGTGAGATCCTGTATAGGCCTCCATCCACACAATGATATTTACATCATAGACAACAAACCTTACAGAAAACCCAGTTAGTATGAATAGGTGTTATAAATGATTTACATCTGTCAAATATACCTCGGGTTGAAATCAAAAGACAGTAAACGGCAAATGGTTTTCTTTGGGATCTCAATCAGAAAAATTTGGTAACAAACACATAGCAACAGGAGTACCAGGGGGAGGGCACTTATTTTCCCGATATGACTTATACTATAGGAAATGCTCATTGAATTGCTGGTTACCCTCCCCCTCCCTCCTTAACTAATAAGGAAAATGTAGGTCTAAAGAATGGGTACTGATGGGATTTTTGACTTTGGGCAACTTTCCTTTTTAGACTTGTCAACATTTTCAGATAAGTAAAAAAAATTCTCTAGCTGGCCCCGCACTTTCAAAAACTGAGTAAATCTCAATTTTGTCCACGGGGTCGCTTTTAATGGAAACAAATACATGTAAGTTTGATTTCCAGTCATTTAAGACTTATAAGAATTTTTTCTTCAAAAAACTATTTTAAACAAGCAAATTTTTGGCCCCATCTTTCGGTGTCTTTGTGAATGAGTATCCCCTTTTTATCGAACATTGTGTCAAAAAACAAATGTAAATGGTCCTTTCATATCAATCATATTTATCACCGAAAATTGTTTTTTAAATAAATAGGTCAATTGTGAAGGTCCATGTCAAGAGATCAGACATTATAGCATATAAATAATATACCTTATAAGAGGAAATGTACATGTTAAATATTCCCATGTGAGTAAATGTCTTCTCAATCAAAGCTTATAAGGAAAAATTTACATTAGGTCACACTTAAAGGACAAGGTCACGGGATAAAAAATCAAATTAAATTGTATAAAGGTTTTGTCACTGGTTATACCAATAATTGATATGTAAGCCCTCTGTCTTCTTATTCAAAATTATAAGCAAGGTTTCGGTTTTTAATAAGCAGGTCAAACATCAATTGCAAGGTGGGGACATCAAATAACATAGTATATTAAGAAAATTCTTGACGCAGATTATACACATTTTAATATATTTGCATGTCCACTGCTCTCTCCCACTATGAACATGTATCCATCAACTGCGTGCAAAGGACTATAGACGCAATTGCTTCAGCTATAAGTGCAAGTGCTGTAACTCACTCGTGTAGAACATTCTCTTCTACACTAACAAATCTTGTTGAGAAGTATATATATGAAATATTTCGTAAAAGGACTAAATATAAGTGTTTAATAATATTTTAGGAAAAAAAGAATTCAGAACAATTTAAAATTTCTGTTTGATAACTTTAAAAATTCAATTTTGGTCAATGTATTTAATTGTAATATAACACTTTTGAAAAATTTATTAGAACTCAATATTTATATTTTTTCGTATCACGCATACTTGTACAAAGAACGATAAGTCTTCACACTTGGGAAATAACATTCATTAAAAGAAAAAAAAAATTACTTGTAGATCTATATCTATTTCAAGAAAAAATAAATAGAAAAAGTAAACCCCAAAAAAATCACAGAAAAGCATACTGGAGTAAAAATCATTATAAAAGCATTCTCATTTTTATCAGTGTTAAATTATTGATTTTTGTCAGAGGATTTTAATAACGTTGATTGATGACGTTACGACTGCATCAAAACAAAAATTAAGAGAATGTGGTGACGGCGCTGCTTGTATCCAGATAACTGTGTTTGAGGGGAAAATACTTTATAAATTGTGATTTATTAGAGAAAAGGAGTATTGATCAGGTGTACTGATTTTAAAGCTGTATGGTTTTCTTTACTGAAGACAGAAGAAGCTGCGTCCTTATGTAAGTCAAGATTTCCTCTGATATTCTTGACAACATCAAAGAATGCAAATATAAGTAATAAACAACGATTATTTAGTGAACATGGCATAATGAATAGCAATAGCTCTGCTGGCATATTTTCCATGATGCGCTAGCGCGCATCATGGAATATGCCAGCAGAGCAATTGCTATTCATAACGCCATGTTCACTAAATAACGTTGTTTATTTCTTAAATGAAAGTTCTATCTCTTATCTTCCAAAAGCTAAGTATTAGGTCAATCTTCAATGTCAAGGTCTCGGGGTAAAAAATTATAGTGTATTTAGAAAGACCCTGTCACATGAATAAAATTAATGCTCTGTCTCTTCTCATTTAAAATTATGGCAAACTCAATGTAATATTTATATTTTAAAAAGTAATATAAACTTTGAGGTCAAGGTCCTTAATTGATTTATGTATTTTTAGTATACTTTACATCGGGAAAACTAACAGGTAGTGGAGAACGCCCCCTCCCTCCTGTCTAACATGACGTGTTGTAGTTTAAAACAATTCAAAAGCTTAGACAGAAAGAATTATTTTCAGGACATTCGTCCCTCCGCTGATCTTGCTTGATCAAACCCAAGACGCTCTAGGACGCAAAACAAATAAAAAGCCTGTAGCCCTCGAGTGGCCTTATGTTTTTTTTTTCAAAACCTATATAAATTTTGTTCATTTAAAGTGTTTAATTATGTTCTTCACGTATAAAGTAAGTATTCCTATGAGGTGTATGTCTCTTGAATTAGTTTTAATGAAAATATGTTTTTCAAATATCCCTAGAAATCCTTTTTTATGTGATCGATGAATGATTTTTTTATTTTGAAAACAACTTGAGTTGTATTGCAATCACTTCGAATAAAAAGCACGAATATATTTACATGTCAACTTCCGTTATTGATTAATTTGTTTACACATGTATCTTAAACACATTTGTAAAATGTTTTATTCTTAAAAAGCTTTTTAGCGAATTTTACTTCTTCCAACCCCGAAACTGAAATTTTTCAACACAGCTATAAGTATGTAACTATCATGCACAATTTATTGAGTTTGTTAAAAAGTGAACAAGTACGTTCAACATCGGGATTTTCATAGAGTATGCGATTTTTCTCTTATTCCTTATTACCTTTACATGTCCATCAATAATCCTTAAAAAATTCTGTTTTCTAGAATATTTTATTGTTTAAAAAATCCAAAACCATAGTAGAATTGTCCTTGTTTCGTTATTTATAGTTTCGTAAAACTAATAATACTTACGCCCAATATAGGGAGTATCTCTTAAACTTTTTAATTCCATTCATTGTAGGTAAATATCATAAATATTCAGAAGTGGACAGAAGTTTTCTTTACAGTTTACTGTTGTGTGACAAGTACACTGCTACTATAAAGGGAGAAGCGTTCCAGTCAATGTTGATAAAGATCCTAGAACGGTATTACCAAAAGTCTTCTCCTTGTGATGATATTGATATTTCGCCTCTTCAAAATGAAATTAAAGAAACACAGAATGGTGAAATAACATTTATATTAGACGACATCCGACATGACGTCATGTACGCCTTTGTTACGGAGTGTCTGGTGGAGGACAGTGATCTGGAGTTTTTCCTCAAAACGGCGTCACGTGACGTGATTTCAGAATACTGCCGGTCCTGGTATTATAAGAGGAGTGAGGGAGAGAGATGTCTGTATGTACCTGACAGACCAAAGAATATGTACAACCTCTTTATAGACAAACTACAGCTGGACTTCATCACACACTGTACCGTGTCTGACAAGTGGATTCATAACACTATCAGTAAACGTTGTAAGTTCGGTTGATGTATTCGTTATTGATAATTTCAGTTAAATATAAAGTTTTGCATTAAGTCACAACCTATGATGACAACAGCGCTCAGAGTAAATGTTGTATAGGGGGAAAATAACTCGCGGTGTTAATATTCGCTATATTCATGGTGAAAACAAATCCGTGAATTCAAGAAACATTGAATAAATTTTCAATAATCCCCATGTTTCATTTGGAAAATTGAGAATAGACTACGATAGATTTATATAGCATTATAGCCATTTATAGGTGTTCGTGCAGTCCATGGTTATTTCAGTAATTGCGAGTAGTACTGTAATTCAATTAATTTTAATATCACACACATGGGCCATGGGTTTTGATTACTCGTGCGTAACTAATGTTACCATGTGTATTTGTTACCTGCATTGTACACGCCTCCTGACCGCCATCATTACGACTAGAACGTTTGTTCTAATCCCTGATGGTTGCTCGAGCAACATACTATTACTGTGTCAATGTTAATAATATGAGTTGACCAATCACACAGCGGCGGCTGAATTGTTAACGCTAGATGCATCTGTCGAAAAAAATTGTGACGTAATGCAAAACTTCACACATATATTAATAAACAAGATGGATAGAAGAATCAACAAGCATTAATCTGAGAGTTTTGCCTAAGCAATACATGTTCCCTACCGAGTTCCCTTTTTTCTTTAGCATGTCATTTTATAATATGCAAAAGGTATGTCCAAGGTAAAACTGTTTGATTTAGAGGTTGTGAATGCTTTTAACATAATAAAATAATCACATTATGACGAAAATTCAACTCATTTTTCCAAAATCTTTTTCTCTGTTCATAATTATGTCGACCAACGCGCACGAACCCGGTCTTAAAAAGATTTTGAACAATAAAAAATGCCATAATTTTGTAAAAAATCAACCAAGTGGCACGACATTAGATCTTGATCCGTAACTCATCAAGATACATTTAAACACAAAAATTTAGTTCAGTATCTGCAAGCATTTACAAAAAAATGCGAAAAACCTAGAGGGACAGACTGACAGACAGACAGAGACAGACAGACGGACGGACGGACGGACGCAGAGGAAACCTAAAGTCCCCTCCGGTTTCACCGGTATGGGACTAATAAACATGAAGCTTCATAGTTAATCGCGTACAAATACGAAGTAAGCGATTATTAACTCTTATACCAGATAAGATGTATAATTTCAAAGTAAACTACAGTATCTTGACCAGTTTAACGGATACATGTATGTAAAGTGGGGAAGGTATCTAAATTCCTCGCGCAGTGCGTTATTAATTAGTGATGACGAGTTTTCAACACCTCCTTAGAACTTGTTGAGAGAGGTTAAGATCTTAAACGGATACGGGTACATGCACTTGTACGTAAACTTTGTCGTACACGCACACGATTTTGTAAGTTGTCTTTTGTCAAGATTGTAGCACTCATAGAAAACACATCTGAACTGTATAGTGGTTTATTTGAAACTCAACAAATATGTAACATAACGTTATAGCAACGTCTATGACGTCATCGTACTATGACGTAATAGTTCGGTAAATGTCATTAATATAATTGCATTGAAAGGTAAATAGAAAGGTATTACTGTCTTTAATTCATATCATTCTCCGGCCCACCAAATTGTCCCTATTTCGCAACATTCTCCGGCCCACCAAAGTACGAATTGATTAAGTCCTTGGACCGAGAAATAAAAGGAAATTTGGATGAAAGATGAATCAAAATCCTCGAAAAGTTATTTGCAATGTCTCACGAAATGTAACGCTCTTCCACTAGGTTTAAGTTTGGATTTCCTCTATGTCTTTGAATTTGGTACAATCACGTATATGAACAAAGTCTCACAAGAAATCGTCTTTCTCCTCAATCTAATGTCCGAAGTACTCCTTAATGAATGCCTTCTCCATGGCTTGAATTTGCCCCTTATGCTGATCAATCTGATGATCCATAATCTTCATCCTCCTCTTCATATCTGTTATCTCATCCCTCATGACTCGATGAGGTTCTTGCTGTATGTCCTCTCGACATCTCGAAGTGTTTTGAATGTGTTCTCCTGTTGCCTGATATTGGTGTCATCCCCAGAAATCCTCTTGAAGTCACCAATCTGCATACCATGAACTTTGTTATAGTCTGCATAATTCTGAGTTAGATTACTGGCCTCTTTGGTGAAGCGGATTCGTTCCTTTTCCTTTTGATTCATGATGTTTATCTTTTCCTGGTTCTCCTCTCTGTACCTCTGTTCTAGGTTATTCTTATGAACGTTATCTAGTTTCTTGGATACCTCTAACTTCCTCTTCAAACTAGTAATTTGATCTCTTGGAGTTTCTCTCTGCTGTAGTAAATCTGAATGAATATTTCCTCCCACTTGCTGAAGTTTCCTACCAGGTGTCTCTCTTGATGATTTGAGTCGTTGTATTTGTCTGAGAGTATTAACTTCAACTTCTTTTTTCTTCAACTCTTCAGCTTGATTCTCAGTTGTCATTTGCTTTGTAGCAATTGACTGTGCATGAAATTTGGCCTGAAGCTTTGCAAACTGGGTTTGTAAAATGATTACATCCTTCATGGTTTTCTCAGTCAAAATCCTCTGTTCTGATATCTGCTGTTTCAATGTAGCAATGACACTTTTATAGTTCTTGATTTCATCCTGTAGATTCTTGATTTCCCTAGTCTTTGCATCCAGTTCAGCCTTTGCTTGTGATCCATGGGTATTCCTGGTATTGGTTTTGACTGCATTATGAGCAGCAATACCTGCTCCAGCTTCTAATATTTCGAGTTCCCTGTAAAGACTGTTTCTCAAATCACCTAATAACCAATCAGTAGAGCCATTTTCACGTGCCGAATTATTCCGTATTTCAGTAGGTAATTTGTTCAAAATCACAGGTACTAGAAGAGAACCGTATGTATCTTGAGCTTGTCCGTACGATTCCAAACCTCTGACGTATGTCTCCACTTGGTCATGAAAATGACGCAGGCTTGTGAGATTGTTCTTGGGAGTGGGTAGGTCCAAGAGCGCTTGCATGTAAGACTGAGTTATCTTATGTTTTTGTCCAAACCTTTCATGTAGAAGCTCAATTGCTCTGTTGTAGTTTGCATGTGTGAGTGCAAATCCTGAAATGGTGTTCGATGCCTCGTCTGCTACTAAAGACTTTAAATAATTAAACTTTTGAACTTCTGTCAACGTGTTGTTGCTATGAATAGCCGAATCGAATGAATCCCAGAATGACTGCCACTCCAACACATTTCCCTCAAAAATGGGTAAGTTTAATTTCGGAAGTTTGTGGAAGTTACCACTGTTTGGATTTGAATAAACGCTTGTAAGGGACTGATGAGCTCTTGAATTTTCACTGAAATTTTGTCTTGATTGACTATTCTCTTCAATTTGTGAATTTTCATTCTGGTTTGAATAAATGTTGGCTGATGGATTCAAATTTGAACGATGAACTCTCAGATGTTTCTTAAATTTTCTCATTTTAGAATTAAGATTGAAATTGTACTCATCTGTCTCCAGTATTTCTCTCTCTGCTGTTTCTGTTAGAATTTTTTCATCCAGATCTCTAAGAATTTCCTGTTTGTCCGTTCCGTTAATGTCTCCAAAATTGCTTCAATTTCCTCTGCATCTTTATTTTCTTCTTCCAGTCTTTTTAGAAGTCTGGTTACAGCACTTCTCTGTCCTGCTCTTACTGCCTTCAGTTTAGAAGTCATCTCTCCTCTTTCGTCACGGCACCAATGTCAAGATTGTAGCACTCACAGAAGACACATCTGAACCGTATAGTGGTTTATTTGAAACTCAACAAGTATATAACATAACGTTATAGCAACGTCTATGACGTCATCGTACTATGACGTCATAGTTCGGTAAATATCATTAATATAATTGCATTGAAAGGTAAATAGAAAAGTGCTACTGTCTATAATTCATAACATCTTTTGAGATTCTTATGACGTGTATCAGTACGTGTACACTGGGATCGCTGTCTTTGTTTTTACTACTTAAAGGATTTCTGACTTCATTTTGATTTTAGTTAGTAAGCAAAACATTATGAAAAATAAGAACTTATGTAATCAAACATCCTAAATAATAAATGACAACCACAATTGCACACAGAATTTGGGTTAATTTTCAGTATGAAAACTACAAGTTTTCAATTTCGTGAAGATGCCATTACACAAGTTCTAAGAACGCGTATTTATTTAGTCATCACTAAAACTGATGACCTAATACATACGGGATATAGGTTACTTTCCTACTAAACGTGCCAGTACACGTATACACGTTTGAAATCTCAACTTCTCAAATGGCATCTACATGTAAGAGCAAACCTGTAGCTAAAATGATAAAAAAAAACCAATTTATTTGTGGAATTGTTGTTTATTATTTATAGTGTTAAGTTACCTGAGCACTTTTTAATCATGTTTTGTTAAATACCTATAATCAAACAGACCCAAAAAACCTCTAGAAAGTTTTTACAGAGACACTGATTGCGATGTACACGAGCTTGTTACACGTCATAAAAATATCAACAAACATATTACAAAAACGTGTTCGTGTACTCGAAAATATATTCACAATTACAAGATTAATAGGGAGGTTTAGTTACAAGTGACGTAACAACGTGTACCCGAAACTTTGACGTGCACGTTATATTTGACGTCAATGTCAAAAACATGATTTACTTATACGTACACGTGTACGTATGCAAATTTCGTGATTGGAGACTACAGTAACTTTATCGTGTTGATTGAACGCATTGTATTTATTATGTTCCCCAAACGAAGTTGGGGAACATATTGTTTTTACTCTGTTTCTTATTATTATTATTTTTCTTCTCGGGAAAATTTTGTCCGCGAATGATCTTGTAAAGTACACATCCGATTAAGGGGAAACCTTTTTAGGGTAAGTAGGCATGTTATGTAGATTTGCGGAACAAAGGTCATTTTGCGCGCACGTGCTTGCAAGAGCGCGCACGTGCAACACGTGAAATGACCAATATACTTGAAATTGCCGTAACTTTTACATTTTTCGATGTAATGCTTTGATATTTAGAATATATAGACATATTATAAATGTAGATAAGATGACATTGTCAACATGCCATTTTGTGTGCACGTGCTTGCAAGAGCGCGCACGAGCAACACGTGAAATGACCGATTTAATTGAAATATGCGTAAATTTTTAACTTTTTTATGAAATGCTTTGAAACTCATAATATAAGGATACAGTAGTAGCATGGACAATATGACATGGTCAAAATAGCAAGATCTCACGCGCATGCACGTGCGCTTCGCTCTGATTGGCTGAAACTAAAGTCTCAATATCTTTCTTGTTTTCTGATGAAATTCTTTGAAATTTTGAACATAGCCATGCATTAGGATATACTACAACATGATATATAACAATTTTCATGAAAACACGTGCTTGCACGTGCGCTGCAATCTGATTGGCTGAAAATTTAAATAGCTATAACTCCCTTGGTTTTCAACCAAACAGGATGGGATTTGGAACATAGATAGATATAATAGACTTCTACAAGAAGGTATGGTCACCATGCACATCCATACACTTGCGTGTACGTTCGCCGCAATCTGATTGGCTGAAACTTTAAATAGCTATAACTCGATTAGTTTTCAACCAAACAGATTGAGATTTGGAACATAGATAGAGGTAATAGACTTCTACAAGAAGTTATGTCACCATGCTCATGTATGCACGTGCGTGCACGTGAAGTGAGTAAAATCAAAAATACAATTGAATGAGCGTATTTTTTAATACTTTTCAGTTTTGGATTAAATACTTTAATATTAAGTAAATTAAAGTATATAAATTGTGTAGACAAGATGATATGGTCATTACGCACATGCATTTACATGCGAACGCGTGCAATGCTAAAATTTGAATGAACTTGATACCCTTCTGGGTAAACGTTGTTAAAGTATCAAATGCCTAAAGTTTGTCTTATTTAATGAAGCTTACAGGGAATATGGCACCAAAAGGGAGATGGGGAGCGTTTGGGGAACATCTGTAACGGTCCCCGTTACAATTAGCACTAGTTATTTATTATTTTTAATTCAATATATCAAATATTGTTGAATTGGCATGTATACTTACTCTAGTTATAAAAAAAGACTCTGAAAAATTATTAATGTATTGTCATCTCACTGTAGTGAAGTGCTGTAGATAGTTTGTTTCCTGGTAATTCTACATGACTTTAAACATGACATAACTTTTAATTTTGCATCACTATAAAAATAGAAGCAATGATAACAATATTTAATTGACGATAAAAAGACCACGTTTTCCACTTTGTGTAGGAGGGGGAGGGGGGTCCAACAGAAAAACTTTTGAAAACGCTGAAATATGAGAGCTCAATCATTATGACGTCTAGAAAGGAGGCAATGGATAAAATTTAATACATCAATACATTGCCAAAACCAAAATCAGACAACCCCCCTTTTTTAATACGCATCTGCTCTAGATCTTACATGTGCTAGTACAAAAGGAAACAATAAATAATTAATGAAATACAATCTTCAAAAGCACTTGACTTCACACATACATGTATATACTACCTATAACTTATTAGGCTAACATCAAAAAATCTTGCACACATGAACTATGTTATTAGTCCCTTACCGGTGAAACCACAGATGACTATAGGTTTCTTCTGCGTCTATCCGTCCGTCCGTCTGTCTAGCTGGCCGTCCGTCCGTGTGTCTGTCCCCGTCTATCTGTCAGTCTGTGCTATTGGTTTTCCACTCTTTTTTTCTGAATGCTTGCAGATATTGAGCTGAATTTTTGGATATGATTGTATCTTGATGACTTACATATAGAGTTTAAATTTTGTTCCACTTCATTTTTTGACAGAATTGTGGCGTTTTTATTTTTTTCATAATGGTTGAAGATCTGGTTCCTGCTGCGATAAATTCCGATTGTAAATATAACATGTATAAAGCGAGAAGAAGACGCTGAAAAAATTAGTTGAACTCTCGTCTTTATGTGAATTATTTTATTATGTTAAAGGCATTCACAACCTTAAAATCAGGCAGTTTTATATTGGACATAACTTTTGCATATTATAAAGTGACATCCCAAAGAAAAAAAAGGGAACAGGGAAGTGGACAAGTATTGCTAATGCAATACAATCAGAATGCTAATTTTACTTGTCTCAAAGCAGATGTTTCCGATACACAAAATAGTCCCATTGAGAGTCGATGCTAAACAGATACTTCTACATTTAACATCCCAATTTTTGGAAATGTAAATTGACCAACAGTTTTGCTTGAAAATAAAATGAGTCATTGGAATTTTAATAATTATTTGCGTTATGCCTGAAGTCGCTTGACATTGTACTGGTCAATGTATCAGTCCATCTTTTTGATAAAAGAACTGTTAGTTTTAAACAAAAAAGAATGTCTCTGAACATATGCTTCTTAGACTGATTTTTCAAATGATGAGAAAAAAGGCTAATTGAAGGACCGAATTTCAGTACTTCAATACCTTACTGTTTAATTTTTTATCTCATCATTTTCATGAATAAAATCAATAGTTACCTATGCATATAAAAAAGATCGGATGCGTAGTGTTTCATTTACTTAAGCGTTTCATTGAAAATATTTACATTTGCAAATATCTTTCTTAGATGAACTTATTGAAGAGAAAATAATTATGTCCAATACTGTGTGAATGTTATTTGGGGGTCAGAGGCCATAGCAAGAACGATTCACAGAGCTAGGTGATATTTTGACATATTTCTGTTACGGTTCAATTTGTTTTGGAATATTTCTAAGTTAATTAAAGATGAAAGATAAAATGTTAACAATGTGGATATTTTTCAATCCCAAGATGTACAATAACTTTTGGTGAGAATAAGGTTTTGAATACTATAATTAGTCTCAATCCCCACTGACCTTTTTAACCCAAAAGTCCTTTGGAGTCATGTAAACTAAAACAGACGATACCATTGCTTTTGACCTCAAATGTTGTCAGAACTTATGAAATAGTTAAATTATTCAGCAGCGATCATTGTTCTTTCACTATAAACAGATATTTCCTGAACTGGACTGCTTAACATGAATGTAAACATACAAATGTTGGAGAGAGGTAAACTAACTTTGACCAAAAAAACTTGAACTAGGTCATTGCACCTCAAAACATAGCAACATGGAATCCCGTTTGTGTTATAAATGCATTTTACTCGAGATTTATTTGTCTCAAATGTTATTATAAGTAATAAACAACAATGTTCACTGGAAATTTAACGTTTAGTTGGTACATGATAGAATCTACTGAGAAGCCCTTCGGGCGTCACAGGATTTGATCACGTGACCAACTAAAAGTTCATTTCCCAGGAAATTGTTTAACGTTGTTTATTTCTTAAATATAGTGTACGTTACTTGGTCCACAAGTTTTCAATACGAAGTATCTCTACTTACTGACATTTGGATCTTTGACTTTGAATGGAATGATAAAATAAAAAGAAAGTCCATTGTTCTTAGGTCTTTTGTATAATTTTTAATAAATAAAATAGCATACTGTTTACTAATATAATTAAAGACTCACGAATTTTTCAATCTCGTTTAGTTTTTTTCTCTGATGACTCAAATTTATTTCTTATTCATTCTACCGGAATGTTATCTTTGCCAGGCTATGGGTTCTTATATGCTTTAATTCCCGTGCGTCTGTCTTTGTGTCTGAACGCCAAGGAGGCCTAGTATACATAAACATTTAGTGCGGCTTTGGTTAGAGCATCTGCTTTCGAGTCGCAAAGTAAGGAGTCAATCCTTACGTCGCGGGTTCGAATCCAACTGTGGAACGTGGAGACCGGTCCTTTGGATGAGACGGTATAAACCGAGGCCCCATGTCGCAGTAGGTGTTGGCACGAAAAAGATCCCTCACTGCTCAAAGGCCCTAAGTGCCAAGCATACTAGGCCAAATTTGAAGCCTTCCACCGGAAAGTGGTGGCGTCTCCATATGAGTGAAAAATTCTCGAGAGGGACGTTATACAATATACAATCAATCAATCAAATGAAATTTTCAGACCTTTATTCGAATTATCCCACGTTTCCAACTACACTGTATCATTGTAACTAGACAGTGATTCCTTAAATAGGACCTAGGTTTTCTTAAACTTGTTTAAATGCAAACCAATTCCGTTTGAGACAATCGTGTTGACTTTTGTGATATTTTTTATTGCAGTGAAAATTCCTGAAGAAATATTAAGTTGGGACAAGAAAGCCCGAGAACGATATGTTGAGTATGCTATGAAGGGAACACAGACAGTCCACCACGCTCGGGGGATGATTGTAGGATGTGCAGGGGCAGGGAAAACCACGCTACTTAAACGTCTGCTCCAGTGTAGTGAGGAAGAAATACTAAATGTGAAGTCGACAGAAGGATTGGAGGTCCATGAGGAAGAATTTGAAATCTTTGAAGAAACAAGAACTTTAAAAGGTAGAGCATTAAATGTATTTTATTAAAAAGCTTCCAATTTTAAAAACTAGTTTATACTTAGTTTTTTTTTCTTTTTTATTTGTTTCCAGGCAAATCAAAAGAATATCAATAATGAATGAAGTCGTCTGAATATTTCATAAATGATTTCATCTTCGAAATTTTAAACTTTAGAATTTTTGTAGATCTAGAGGGTTTAGTTAATAGAAATAATTCTTAATACAATAATCATATTTTATAAAGTTATCAAACCTGAATTTGAATGGCTTCAAATAGCTTAAAAATCATAGGATTCAAATTAATCAAATCAAAAATACCAAGCAATTGATTTTTACATCGTTGATTGCCGTATGAGAAATAAATTAACAACAGTATAAAATTTTAATTTTAAAACATTTCATGTTAATAGTTAGTTTCGTTGCTGGGGAATTTCTAAGCTTTGCACGGACAGTTATTTTTTGTTGTTGTTGCAAGAGTTCAATAACGCCTGGCGTTGGTCTTTTCTTTAGAGATACATGTAGTATGCATGGTTCAATTTTCACTATGTTCGCGATTTATCATTATAATGTGAAATTAAACGCATCCTGAATACCATCGTGACTATTTTTATGAATTTTTTAAAACAACGCTTCATTGCTTAAACTTTGATCATTGCGTCATTATCGGAGAATTCGAGAGTTTAATTCCTAGTTTTACGTTTCTTATCAGTTTAAAGTCGACATGTTCTAGGGGGTTCAGGTATAAATTTTCGGTAAAATATTTTCAATTAAATATATTCTAGAACAAACATGGACACATTTAGATATAAAAAAAAACTTTACTTGGTGAAAAAATTCCAAGTAGAACAGATGTTGTGAGTACTGCTATTTTATGTAAGAAAATTTCTAGTAGATACATACGAGCACAAATTGATGGCACATGAAAGGAAGAAAAACCCGTTAAATCAGGGTATTTTTTAAAGATAGTGCCTAATTTTATCTAGAAGTAGGGCAAACTATATATTTTCGGAAAGGTCTATGCAAGCCCTAATTTTCTGTTTTCATGTCAGCTAAAAAAAATATTCAAGATGGCGGCAAAATATCCAATATGGCCGCCAATAGTAAAAATGGCTGATACAGTCTTATTGAAAACATACTTTCAAAATCAGATGAGTTAAGAATAAGCAATGAGATTTTATGAATTATTTACAATATATTACTTTTAAAAGATTTATTAAAAGAAGGATCGTTATAAAATATGGACACTAAAAGTTAGAGTTCTGTCTTGACATCGCAAATAAGAAAGATGTCAATATTATGAAAATGGCAAAAAAATGGGAAAAAAGAATTTACTACAATTAATTCACAACTTTATTTTTAAATTTACATAGATCTTCAAAATACACGGTATCAAATTTCGGTTTCAATCAATCATTGTATATATTATCCATGCTACCTGGAAAAGTTGAGTGTTAAGTTTCTCTCAGACTTCTGCTACTACCGGCCGCAGGCGGTTACCATAATCATGATATGGAATGATTCTAGCACTTTCCCGAAGTCTAACTGACAGGTATATACTCACTGAAAAAAAAAATAAACCACAAAGTATCATGTTCACAAAAAAAAAATTATAAATATTTTATAGTTATAAGTAAAATTATGAATAAATATTTTTTTTATCACATTTGAACTTCGGGTTATTCATTTATTATACAAACAGTATTTCAAAATTCAGAGGAAATCCAGGCTGCAGAATCAAATCTGTACATTTATATCAGGGATCGTTAACTAGCATAAATATAGGTCCCTGTATATGTTATGTCGTAGGAAATAACCACAGTTTTCATAGATTTTTTTCCCCAATAAGTCTAATATTATTAAATCTCACGTTTTTTATATAAAAGTGTGAATGTTTTTAAAAGTACTTAGAAACTGTTCAAAAGTTGAGTCGGGTTGACGTATTATGAATGAAATCCGGGTGAATTATTTTCCGAGATAATTAAAGAACCACAATAATCTGATAGGAAATTTTCTCAGCTTTCTAACAGTGCATACTGCATAAAAATATTTCGATTGCTCACCGTAGTAAAATTGACCTCTTTCCTTTGAAACGAAGATGCATAAACTTCTGCACATTGCATCAAGATGCAACGTTAATCTTCAAGATGTAATCTTTCCTGTGATTGGTCAGTGTCGTTAATTCCTTAAAAATCGCCTACCGGAAATCCAATCAAAATGACGCTATCAACGTCGCGGAGACAAAATTACAGTACCACGCATAAAATGGAAAACTCCGTATCCAATTTAAGCACAACTTCAACCCGGGTAATTTTTAATACAAACTTTTCAAAATGACATAAGACACACATCATACGAAAGTTCAAGCAATGTAGAAAATTTCATTATATTTAATTTCTAGATAAAATATGAATAAAAATGCAAAAAATATGTTACTAAACACCAATAAATTTCGTTTAAATGGCACAATAACATAGCTAAGTCGGGTAACCTGAACCCCCTAGATGTTCATTTACGGACGATTCTTCAAAGGTTAACTAATTGCAGTAATTGTGACCGTGTAGATTTTGACGGTACTAAGATTTCGTCTGGAACTGCATCTGTTGTTTGCAGAACGAACGAGGTGAGGAAATGTTGGCGTAGAGGGTACAAGGTATAAGGTAGAGGCGCTGTGTGGCCGTACGGTAAAAACGAAGTATAGGAGAGCCGTATTCCCGAAGGTCCACCAATATAGAATGATGAAGGATTCCGTATTTATTAGCTGAGTCTCAACGATGGCAACATTTTATATAAATCAACAAACGGACATATTAAAATGATCGAGTCGGATATGGCCAAAGTGACCCCGGACTCAGGTTCCTAGCGAGTCAGACGTGGCCGAATCTGGCCTCCGTTTAATCCAGACTAAAGATTGAAATTATACATGACTATTTATAAGAATGAACATAATGAGTTAATATATGACAGGTGTTGGCATTAAGTAAAATGATTGAAAGATTCAAGGGTTTGGACTAGAAATTAAATAAATTCGATGACTCTTTGAAGTTTGGACAAGAAAACAGATAATTATACAATGTTGTTATAAGAGATTAGCCCGAGACATAGCACCCTCTCTAATTACAACATATCAAGAGTCCAAAAAGTGTCACTGGTCAATTAAACAAAGTTTTACATAGAAATATATAGGAAAAATCTTTAAAAATCTTTTTAAAATCTTCCTCTCCAAGAACCGCTTGGCCAGGAAATCTTAAACTTATGTGAAAGCATACTGGGGCAGTGTGGATTCTAAATTGTTCAAACCAAGACCCCTGGGGGCTTGGCAGGGCCACAATAAGGAATCAAAGTTTTACATAGAAATATACAAATGTATAGGAAAATTTTCTTCTCGAGAACCTATGGGCAAGAAAATATTAAACTTATGTGAAAGCATCCTGATGTGGTGTAGATTCTAAATTTATAAAACCATGCATATGACACCCGGGGGTTGGCGGGGCCACAATATAGCTTGATCATGGTATAACAAATACCCTTGAAAAGTGGAAAGAAGATTCTGATTTATTTTAAGAAGATGCATGGGCGCACAATATTATCAATGGAATTCAAACAGAATTGAAAACTTAAGCATTGAAAAATACACAAAAAATGGTTGACTGTGTTTTCAGAGGAATATATTCCTGAATTATCAAAACCCGTATAAGTCAGTCTATGTCAATAAAACTTGTAATCCATTTACTGTAGACGCACTTTTTTTGCACGGGGTCATAATTCCGCAGAATCTCAATTTCTGTTTAATCCGCGGGTAGAAAATTACGCGGATTTTCTAGATTGTCACTATACACCTTACGTTTATATTATTAAGTTCGCTTGAACAAATTTCCGCGGAAAATCTTTGACCGCGTACATAGCGTAAATTAATACCACGCGGAAAAAGTACTTCTATAGAATTTGAAAAGAAAGAAAATTTATGTATCAAAAGGTATTAAATGATGCACCATTTCAAAACTGTTTTTTTTTACATTACTTTTAATGTAAAGACAACACCAGAGTCCTGATTAATTTTTATTTAAAATTTTAAAAAAAAAGAATAAATAGTCTTTTCTTTTTTGAGAACAAACTAGTTATATAGCATTATGATCACATTGATGTCAATTCCCTATAAATTGCTCTACATGACAAATAATTTAAAATTCATTTTCCCCAGAAGGAAAAAATACAAACAAATGTATTATACAATGTACATTATCGTGTGATTTCGTTTTGTTGTTTAACAATTTGTCTTTCTGACCCATCGATTGCTACTAATCAAAAATAGACATCGGAATGAATCTTACTTGTTTCTCGCACGCTCGCTACACGGCTTGCATTAAACGCTTTGGAACATACACGAAACGCTGCACGGTTAACATGAAAAGCTACACGATTTGCACAAACGTAACACGTTCTCTTTGTGTAGTAGCAAGTCTAAGGGTATGTATCATGTAATTTTAGAAACATTTTTTTTTCGTTTATAAGTCAGGAAAACAAATAATGACGGGAAAAAAGAAAACCCATATAACAGTGGTCAGAAAACACTGAGTTTCTATGATTTCGGAGGACAGTGTGCATACTACGCCTGTCACCAGATTTACCTGACCAGGAGAGCTTTCTATGTTGTGGTGGTGGATGCCTCTAAAGATCCTGAACTGCTGGTGGAGAGAGACGTTTGTGACCAGATGGACACCTTGTTTGCAAACTGGAAATACAAAGGTATGTTTTTTTCACTAAAAGGTCATACTGTAGAAGTACTTTTATCCGCGTGGTATTAATTTACGCTATGTACGCGGTCACAAATTTTCCGCGGAAATTTGTCCAAGCGTACTTAATGTAAATGTAAGGCATATAGTGACAATCTACAAAATCCGCGTAATTTTCTATCCGCGGATTAAACAGAAATTGAGATTCCGCGGAATTATGACCCCGTGCAAAAAAGTACGTCTACAGTAATTAAAACACGATTAGTCTTTTAAATAGGGATGATTATATCCTTTTCTATATTTTGTTATGACTTTATTGCAGCCCGGAGGACCGGGCTGCTCTATACATATAAGTTTAAGTGTTGGTGTATGGGGGTTGGTGTGGGAGTAGTTATTTAGAATTAAAGGTTTTCTAAACATTAAAAAGATTATTAATCAGAATGTTCTTTCCGTTTATAAATTACGAGATACATAATATATTTACTTCCATAAAGTGAATCTGTAAAAATATATATGTTTTTCATATTTAATATATAAAGTTGCTTATCATTTACTATCGAAAAAACGACAGGTCCCTTTTTTTTAGAACATCGAATTTTACCTCTCGGATAAAAACGTACTCTGCACAATTCGTGATTTATAATCTAAAATTGAAAATAAATACATTTTTAAATATAGGTAATGCGTGTGTCTAACTTCAATTTATATTTTATGCAGCTAACATTAACTTTAGAAAATGGTCAAGTTTTAAATGGTATCGTTTTTGATTGATTTTTATCCGACTACAAGTTCTCAAAATATTAGCGACTATCGTCTCTATCAATTAGACGCATGCCTTTTCACACATAGGCTATCGAAGCCAAGGGTTTGATGATCAAGAGTCATTTTCATTGTTTACTTTATATATTTCCCGGGCGACAATTGATGGTTACATCAATGTTTTCTTGTTAAAACATTGATGCAGATATTTTTATTGATACAGATGCTACAAGGTGACTCATAATTATTATAAAAAATATTTTTAATATTCTGTTAAGATGGCTCTATTGACCCGCTTTAGAGTCACCGATTCTTTTATTTTTTTCAGATTACTTTCTATTTTGGATGAAATCAATCCACACTTATTGTTATGGGAATTCAAGAAATGACAGAGACAGCGATGTTATTATTTTACTCATAGCAACACACTGGGACAAACGCGTTCACAAGGTACATTGCTACAGCAAGTTGTTCTTTTTCAAAAATCACTCAGAAAGGAAATAAACATGTATTTTATTATGAAAAAGTCAAGACTAAATTTTGTTATAATTTATTCTCTTCTTTCTGTTTTTAAAGATTTTATGAAGATTTATAACTGATGAATCAAAAATACGTCAGAGCAAATCTCAATCTTCAGTGTTAATTTAAAATGCAGAAAAAAAATCTGATCATTACGGCAGCCGATTTAGGACCTATATACATATATCTGAAATTTGATATGTTAATAACGGATTGTCGAATTTGTTATATTCATTATAATTATTTCTTTGAATTTGTAATATATAACGATTTTAGTCTGAATTCATTATAACAAATTAAAAAATATGTTGGAACAAATTAAATTCGTTTAAGGATAAATAACACAAAATTTTTTCCATAACTCAGGAATATTTCTCATAGATTTACATTTAAATTGGTAATCTGAATAATGTTTTCCGAGTATAGTGGGGAAGTTTTATAAGATTTTGTGATAAAATTAAGAATATTTGCAAAATTTTATATTGAATTATATAGAAAACAAAGCAAAGATTTATGTCATTTCAAATCAAAATAGGTCAAGAAATAAATATCAATCTATGCATCAAATTTTTGTTTGTGTTAAGAACCCTAAATGAATTCCAAAGTTTGTTGTAACGAATTAAATTCGCTTAAGTAAATTCAATAATCAGTACCTAAAGAAAAATATATATGAATTTGATGTAACGATTTGCCATATTCGTTTAAGCAAATTTAATACGACGTTGGTGTCAGTGTAGGTGTCAGTTTCCGTTAAGTCAAAATGACGTTATTTTACTTGACGTTCGAGAAAATGTTTTTGACATTGCTTTTTTCGCTAACATTTTTTTACGAAGAGAAAATTAAATAAAAACAAAAAAACAGTAATACCGTCAATTACATGTATATAGTATAATTTATTGAAAACACATTACATGTAATTAAAGTAGTCCAATGTTGATAGATAATACAGCAAATAAATTATTCTGTTATATTAATCTTTCAATATTTGTTCGAAGAGTCTCGAGTAAAGGTAAAATAGTTTTCATGATTTTATAAACTTGGCTTTTAAATATTTATGAGTTAATTTTAATTGATCCCGGGATTAAATGAAATTCTCTTCTGGTCGGGTATCATCATGGACTGTCTTACAACGTATCCTCCTCATATCGTCTTTATAAAAATGATTAAGATATGGTCTGTTTTAATTTGCGAGAAAAGAGCTCTTACATTTAGAAAAATGCAGAAGGGGGATGTATATTATACGTGGCCGTACTTTGATGCAGATATTTTAGGTCTCACTCTCTCTGCCTTTTTGCATGCATGTTGCGGGTGTAAAATATAAGCATGGTTTGTCTCATTTAATTAAAAGTAGTGTTGGCAACGAGTACCCGGTTAAAGGGTAAACCGTCGAACGATGCGAGTATCGGTTAGTAAAACTGCTATTCGGTTACTCGGATAAAATGCATTTTATATGGTAAATAACTAAAAAATAAATTGCTTATTTGTTTATAAGCGTACAAATAAACATTTCTCAAATTTTCTTACCGTTAAACTTAATGATCTATGGTTTCACTAATACGATTGATTGGTTTTCACACTTAATTGATACATTTGATTGCCAGCAGAGAATACAGGTTTTGAAGACCCAAGTTATAATTAGCTCACTAAATAATTTAACAAGATGCCGCCAAAGACATGTAAATGTATGGCTTAGAAGTATTTTAAAAGAACAGCTGAATCCATACCTGTAAAATGTAATTAATGTGAATTCAATGGACTTATCGTGACTTCAAATTTCTAAATAATTATTCTCCTTGATCGTGACATATATCGGGGATTGAATAGTAAAACTGATGAACGCCAATTGTAAAAAAGCGTGAATACTAGCTGCAATAATGTAGCCCTCTCCGATTTTTTTATCTGATGTTTTCTGGAGAGGGCTACAATTCCATAGCATCTCCGTAATGGTGCAAAAATATTTTTTAAATATGATCAACTGCAGGCCGAATAAATTTTCTTTACATTCAACTTACTTCTAATAAGACGAATTTTTTTTTCACTGTCGACATCATAGCTCGTTAAACGCGAAAACCATGTAAAATAAATCTGTATGATTTCTTCTCGCTTTTTCAGCAGCCATGACAGTTCACGCGTGATGTAGTGAGACTTGCGCTTGAAATTTTGAATAACTCAATAAAGCAAATGTCGATGTTTCTAAATAATAGTGATGAATAGTGACACTAAGCATCGATGAATAAAGCTATTCTATGTGTCATTTTTTCGTAAACATTGATATTTAGGCTTGAAATAAGGTAACTCCAAAGAAATCCGCTCCCTATAGATCCTTAATCTCATTGGCTGTCCCAAAATATAATCTGTCAAGGTCAGTAAACATAGTTGTGATGTTGACATACACGAAAAATACTGATATATGGATTGTTCTGTATATTTTTGGACCGATTTATGTCTGGAATAACTACAATTTGGAAGTTCAAGTAAGACATATAAATAAAATAGCCGTTTACAGACAATTTGAGCTGAAATCTGTGCGGGAGCAAATCGCTCCCGCTCTGCGCCATTATGGAGATCCTAAGGAGTTGTAGCCCTCTCTCAAAAAAAAAAAAACAAAACAAAAAAAAAAAAAAGACGGAGAGGGCTACATAATTGCAGCTACGTGAATACTAGTATTTATTTTTCTTCTGATTTAATTAATTTTTTTATTATAATTATATTTAAAATTCAAGATATTGTGTGCGTGTTCTTTTTCGGTTTATAAATAAAGTAAATTTACAATACCGTGTGTTTTATTAGAATCGATGAGTAAAAGATGAGATAAATGATAAATATGAATAAATCATCCGAGTAACCGGGTACTCGATCGGTAGATTGAGCGAGTAACCTGTTACTAAAAATCGTCCGATTTGCCAACACTAATTAAAAACTGTGTAGAAATAAAACTTTTCGTCATCGCATTTTAATTTGATGTACTTTTAACTCTATTGAAATAAATACGAAACCATTCTATATCATTATAACTCCTGATGATACAATTGAAACCTTTTGAGTGTATTCGATTAAGACAATCCGTGTCGCACTAGTGTTAAATATGCGCATGCTCACTGATTGAACTCTAGTGATCTAAATAAACATCTCATGTCGTTTAGTGTTTGTAAAAATATGGCGGGGAACGAAGTAAATTCCTGTATTTTTGGTCTCAACAGGACAAAAAAACTGATTAACAAACAATATCCAAATATCAAATAAAGAATAGCAGACAATTTCTAACAAAACCTCAAAGCTGATGAATTTATTGTTCAACATTACAGAATGTATTTTTTTTTACAGATAGAACATGTATGTTATAGAATCATTATCCTTGCAATATTATTTAGCATGTCAATACCTCCTCTTATTAAAAGAAAAAAAAGTAGAATTAGAATGTATACATACATGTCAATTGTATTAAATATAATAGTGACGTGGCATTGTGTTTGAAAGGTAGGGGGGGGGGGGCAAGCCAGAGAAAGAAAACGAAACTCCTATTTAGTTGGAGGAAGGGGATGTAGGCCCCACTTCCTTCGATTATTACCACATTTTATTCATAAAAGACGACTTCAGCCTTGCTCAGCTTTAATGTAACAAATAGGGGGAGGAAGCTATCGATGGTCTTTCAATGAAGATTTTTTTAAAAGTAAAGAAATGTTTGGGAAAAAAGAGTGGGTAGCGCTTCCATCAGCTGCTACGTGCCTGTATTCTCTCTCTACCCCCCCCCCCCCCCCCGGTAACATTTTGCACGGGGTATAATAATTGGTCAAAAAAGTACCATAGCTTTTTGCTATATTTTTGACCGGCGTCACATTTTTTTGTTAAAGTATAATTATTTGTCTCTCACATCTTATGACTTGAGCTAATTTGTTTTTCGTGGTCTTACATGGCTGTGGATTTTAATTTTGAGTATGTAAATATAATGTTCAATATTTCAACTAAATGTTTTTGTTAAAAAACATTACGATAGTAATTAAAGGCTAAAGGGTAATTTCTATACACTTATAACATTTATTGTAAACAAAGAATTAATTACCTTATGAAGTTAAATCATTATTATCAATAATTCAGTTTTAAGATAATTACAGGATCAAATGCGATAGCAATTTCAATTAGTTCAGTCAATCTAACTCAAAAACACCCAAGCTTCAAATAAATTACAACAGAAATTATTCCAGTGGAATTTTGAGAAATATATTTGTCAAAACATCATTTTTTTTCGATCATCAAAAAACCCAATATTTGTTAAAAAAAAATTACAATAAATCTCCTTTTGAATAGATATTCAATTTATTCAAATAAATAGTTTTGCCAGGAATATGATCTTGAATTTTTTTGACAGTCATGCAGGAATGTGTCTGCAAACTAAAACCGGTGATTTTTTCATTAGTTGCCATGGATTCCTGTTCCCATGGCAACAAAAATAATAAAAAATTAAACCTTACATATCCCTTAGTACGGTTTTGTGAGGGACAAAAATATATAGCTTTAGTAGGAATGAATTATTATATAGTGTTAATTTGTTAGTGAGGATCTAAATTATTTTTTTAAGTTAAATAGGGGATAATGTAAGCACACAAATCCGATATTTTTTTGTGTGACAAACAAACAAAAATAAATTAACAAACAAGTAATTAGAGTTCAAAATAAATAAGAATTTAGAATGCTTTATGGTAACAATTTCCAAAACAGTTAATTTTTAAAAAGATTATAATAAATCGACATAAGTTTTTGGTTTAAGTCGTAAATTCTTTTGCCAGGGGTTCGGGCAACAATTATAGGCAATGTTTAAAAAAAAAATCTGGATAAACTTCTTTATTTAAAAAAAATAAAAAAAATGTCAATAATAAAACAACAGTAATTTTAAGAGGTTGACCTAAAAACAAAAAAAAAATTAGAAGGGGTTGTTAATATTATATTGCAGACTTTTTTCATTAACGTTATAAATTTCTAATACAAACACTGACATATTTATGCATAAACAGTTTTCGCATTAAAGGTACTTGGACACAGATTTGAAGTTAATATTTTCTCATTTTTTCTGTATAATATCACGAATTATATATTTTAATGGCATTTCACACAAAAATTAATTAAAAATCTTATTTCATTTAAAAGTTATTAAAACTTTAAATTTTTTGGCGGGTTTGATTGACACATCATTGCACTTTCACAACTTTTAACTTTATTCTTAATCCTTAGGAAAAGTGACAATTTTGATGTGTTTTAATGAGAAAAATGAAAACTTTTATCAAGAAAATAATTTTATTCAGAGTAAAATTGTTAGAAAGCAAAACACCTTCACAAGTATCGTCATTCCAAACTAAGAGATACTTACAGAGTTTAGCAAATCGAGCACACTTGTGTTATGTACACAGTTTTTGTAAACAGAGCTCGAGATCTGTTATTGTTTATATTTAGAATTCACCGGGTGTGTTCAAACGTCACAGTCTGCTTACCACAACTGCACGGACTGACAATATATTGTGTGTTTGTTTTGCTTTCGAGCGTGTCTACTCTGAATTTTCTTGATTATAGTATTAATATTTTTCATTTATACAAAACAAGATTGCTACTTTTCCTAAGGATTAAGAATAAAATTAAATTTGTGAGAGTGCAAGGATATGTCTATCAAACCCGCCGAAAAATTTAAAATTTCAATATGTTTTAAACGAAATAAGATTTTTAATTAATTTTTGTGTGAAATGCTATTAAATTATATAAGTCGTAATATCATAGAGAAAATAATAGCTTCAAATCTGTGTCCAAGTACCTTTAACAATGCGACTTCACTTCCCGCCATTTTTTTTACCTGTTACTCCAGGTAAACTGAGGAGTATACTCGCGTAACACGGGTTGATCACCCGTGTCGAGGATAGGTTGTTTTATTTACAACTCTAGTGACTCGTGTAACCCGTGTCGCTTAATCGAATATACCCTTTGAGTTTTAATCGGCGTTCTGTTATTTTCTATAATTTAAATAAATACTTTTGTGGTTTATTCTCATACTTTTGGATAATATATATATATATATATATAGTATTTCTATTTGAAGAAGTATTTCATGCATTTGAACACTCTACTACAGAATAATTTAATCGAGATATTATGAACCTTTGCTTTCAATTTCAATTTATATGTAGTAATGTACATAGCATGACCTCCTCATTTATTCAAATCATTTGTTTTTAATTTCAGTTATGTTGATGAAATGTTTTAAAGGAGATACATACTGAAGTTTATTTTCGTCTCTTAAAATGCATAATAGTAGAAAAGTTATTATTAGATATTATTGCAACAATACTTTCAAAGCATTTATTTTCTAGTTCAATAATAAGCGAATAATCTGATCTGGAAATAGCTATCATAACCACATTAATTTTAAGGAATTAAAACAAAAGTCACATTTATTTATGCTTATGTATTGTTGCAGGACAAAGCTACCTTTCTTGATTGTCTGCAGAATGTACTACCTGCAAATTCAAATCTTGTTCAGTACATCAGAGAAGACAGATGTTTCTGTACACAATTCCCAATAACCCCTCTCAAGGACCTTGAAGATTTTATTGTGCAGCTAGTAGCACAGGAAAAATGGAGTGAACAAATTCCCGTCGAATGGGTGTTTTTTGAAGACAAGATTCAGAAAGAGAAGAAAAAGCGGGTGTTGATTTTTAAAGAAATAGAAAAAGTTTTGATGCATCATGGAAATGAAAAACAAATTCTAGATCGTGCAAAAGACATGTTGAGATATCATCACGAAGCTGGGAAAATCCTTCATTTTGATGAAGAATATCTTAAGAGTTCTGTAATAATAGATGTCCAGTGGTTTGTTAATGCATTTAAATTCATTATGACAGACAGGCATCATGTGAAGGGAATAATTGCCAAAAAACAGGACTGGGATGAGTTCTACAAAACAGGAAATTTAAAAGACGCCCTTCTCAATGACATTTGGAAATCAGAAGACAAAAGACTCTTTGATACTTTAGTAGCTAAAACTTTATCTGAAAATACAAACTTTGAAAAAGACTCTCGTTCTTTAATGTACCACAAGGAAGAATTATTGTTGTACATGCAGAGATTGGGTTTGATTTCTAGTGAAGGCAAAACACATTATGTTCCTTCTATGAATAAAAAAGACTTTGGAGAAACACAAAAAGAGATAATAAAGATGTCAAACTCGAAGTCATCAGTACTTGTATACTTGTTCGACTTTTTGCCGTATTTCTTCTTCTATCGTTTAGTCGTAGCATTGATGCAAATCGAAAACTGGAAAGTTCTGACAAGTAACGGCATAAGTTGTTTGTACAAGAATGCTGCAATGTTCAGTCACGAAAGTCATAATATTGCTGCTGCAGTATCTCCATCTACAATTCAGCTTCAAATATTCCAGTCTAATTCTCAAACGACAATGCTCCATGAAGTGACTTTGTCTATTAGAAAAAAAGTTGAATCCATATTGCAGAGTGTGACCAAATCTTTTCACAAAAGTCTTGAATACGAAGTGGGATTCATTTGTGATAGAGAAGAAAATCAAATTGTAGGCAGAGAAGTTTCCCACAATTTTATTGAGGAAAGCATGTTGGGAAGTGGAAGCCAGGTGACATGTCCTAAACATCAGGTGGAAGGGTTTCACACAATAAACCCTGATTATTTGCTAAAATACTGGAAATAAGAACATCTTTATCAGATAAAGCGATATGATAAATACTGCGCAAGTAAAATACATTACCGTTATTCATGTTATTTTTTTGCTTACAATAAATGATTTACTGATCCGACCTCTAAATCTACTTGCCCCTCTTTCGTATTGTTTAGTAGACTTCTGTACTTGAAATTGTTTGTTATCTACATGTATGTACCATTACTCTATTGATATTTGTTAATGAACTTGTTTTTTTTAATGTTTAATGGATGTTGATGCTATCGTGTATTTCTTATACTCAAAAACACATTAGTTTTTAATGTTTCTTGAAAACAAATAATTTTTTTTTGTATCTCGAATAAGTGATCATAGAATGGAAATTATTATTTGAATATACTTCTTTTCCAAACTAAATTCTAAGGAAGATGTTAACTATATTTTTAATATCTTTTCATCCCTCGAAGGCGAGTTTTATTTCATTGATTGATCTTGTACATACGCAGTAAAAAGTAAACTGATGAACTACTTAACATGTACATTCTGTTAGACCTATAAATCACATTGTAACAAATTGAATGAGTCTCATGTAGACATATAAATTCCTTAATTGTTTTGCGGAAAATGTAGGTCAGATTTAATATCAAGAGCAAGCTGGGTAGTATGCATCCTTAGGGTGTATTACCTATGGAAGTATGGTCATTATAGTTCTCATAGTAACTTGGAATGGAACTTGCAACAAAATTTTTTTTTCTGATCACTAATCCGGAAAATTTAGATCAGATTCAGCATCTGAAGCAAGTCTTGTAGTATGCATCCTTAGATGTATCATCCTTGCAAGTTAGTTCAACATAGGGTTTATAGTTACACGTACTTGGAAATGAGACCTACATTAAAAATTGCATCAAAATCATTGACCTGCTCATTCCTTTGATTTAATTGCAGCGTCTAAATATTTGACTGGTACAATTAAACACACTAGAAGCATGTTCCATGCCTGCCTTAATTGTCACAGAGCAATCGCCCAAATTAATAAAATATAAGTGAGAGAGTTAGGTCTGATAAAGTTGCAGGTGCGCGACGCAGGCGTTGTAGTCGTTTCAAAAGTGTCATTTTAGCTACTTAGAGAGAAAGATAGTAAGCAAACAGGATTTATGATTTGCTTGTTTGTCATTTCTGCTGTTGTTTGTTTATTATGCTTGATATAGTTTTAAGAGATGAAAGTGAATATTGATTTGGGTGAGAAACTTGAGAATAAAAGATTTGGTATGGTCATATCCTGGGAAATTCGAAGTGGAATTCAAGGAGAGAGGAGTTCTCATTTAATCGTGAAGTTTATAAATTACTGTGTATATACTGTATTGCATATGTTGTAAATATGTAAATAAATTACCCAAATAAAAATTATCGTAATTATTAACCAACCAGTGCCAATGACGGGAAGGACATCGGTCACATTAATGATGTAGGATATAGGAGTATTTACATTGTACAAAGAAAACTGGTCCTAAAATACAGGGTGTTTCATAATATATGTTATATTTTTAAATCTTATTATTTTTCTCACATATCATACTTCTATTAAAACTATATATCATTTTAAACATCAAATTCTGCACTTTTGTTCTATATGAACAAGTCAAGGAAATCATGGTCTTACAATGATTAATTGTGTTAAAAATATAATTTGAATATTTTCTTAAATGGACTTAACTTATCCACTTAGTGCTTAATTGTAAAGCTGTTTTTTTTTTCAGTACATTTCGCCAATATTCATTCAGAATTTGATGAAATAAAATTTCCAAAAGAATAGAATCTTTCTAAGATGCTTATCAGAAGGATTAAGTATTGTATAAACAAGGTTAAAGGACAGGGACAGACAATTATGTGATAAAAGACATGGTATTCCAGAAAGCCTAGAGACTTTATTTCTTTTGTGAAATGGAGACTCTTAGTGTAGCAAACTTTTGAGAAAAGTGCCTTGTATATATTTTCAGAAATTGATGCTTGCAATATCAGCATTTTCAGCAAACATTAAACTTTGAAATATGATTTGAAGTTACTAGCGTACAAATTTTCAATATTGCAATGAAAATAGTTTGAGCTTTGTATTTGACAATTTCAATCTTTGGGCTCTTTTCTGCAGGGGTCCTTAAAGAACAGGATCTACAACCCTAGCTAGACCACAGATAATGAATGAGCTTATAAAGAACATAGACCTTGTAAATGAGGAGTGTCTAAGCAATAATATGTAACAAGGTTATACTCTATACCCATTTCATGAATGAAGAAATAACCTTTCAGTTGTTGCTAAAATAATGGAGATCATTAAGAGCATATAACACTATGTAATGTGAGCTTTTGATATTGTGAAATTCAACGTAGCAAAAAATGGCGCAACTTAGAATATATTCGCCTATATTCATTTTGTTCAGTGTTTAATATTTTAGATGATACTTAATAAACATAATGAATCTGATGGATACATACATCAATTTGATAAGAAGACTTTATAGCTGTATCTTTTACTTGTGTTTGTTTAAGTGAAGATTCAAAATGTAACATATATTATGACACACCCTGTACTTAACCTAAAACCGTGACTCTTTCTATAAAAAAAAAAAACAATTTGTTATATATTAAATTTTGTATTATGAATCATAAAACAGATTGTGTAAAAAAACAGTGGGATTCGAACCAGCGACGTAAAGATTGACTCCTTACATCGCAACTCAAGAGCAGACACTCTAACCACTGCGCCACGCGGGCGAAGAGGTATAGATTGATTGATTGTATATTGTTTACCGTCCCTCTTGAGAATTTTTCACTCATATGGAGACGTCACCGATGCCGGTGAAGGGCTTCAAATTTAGTCCTATACTCGGCACTCAGGGCCATTGAGCTGTGAGGGTTCTTTATCGTGCCAACGCCTACCGTGAAAAGGGACCTACGTTTTTAAGGTCATATCCGAAAGACCCGTGACATTCACTTCTAGTGCCGAGCGCTTGGCGAAGGAACAGTCACTACCTTTGTTTACGTCTTAGGTGTGACGCGGCGCCGCGATCGAGAATCGAACCCGGGCCTCCCGATCACGAGCGACGATGTATAGAAGAAGTGGACATTGACAAACAATGATGTTGTCCGACGTCTGAAGCTTAACGGCAATGGCACCAGATGATCATATGATAATTTGGCAAATAATAAAAGTATCCAGCTAAACTTTTCAACATTTCTTTATTTTTGTCTTTTTTTTATGTTCCTTGTGAATTTTGAAAGCACAGATCTACATAGTACTAATTCTATATCTTTAGTCCACAAACTTAATTTTGATAACCCCTTTTTAATGTACTTTTCTAGTATGATCAATTGGTTTGCATTATCCATTGCTTATCAATGAGTGAACATTGTTGTCATTATCTTTGAAAGCATTTTTAAATGTAGTAGCGCTAGCCAACTCTGAAAACGTCTGTCAAAAGCAATATTCAAGAACACGTTAAATATACCACAAATGAGGGCAAAACTTGTTTATCCAGATTGATTTCACCACTAAATGTACTCATTCTTTAATTTTATTAAAATTACGATAAAATTTGGAACACTGCTACCTCAAAAGAGATGTCATGGGCTAGCCTGAGAAATCTAATTTTGTTTTAAAGAGGCCTCAAGCTTTCAAACATTGCTGGTGCCAAAAAAAATAAAAGGGTTTGAAATTATAATAAATGATCAATAAATCATATTAAATATTAGAAATTTATTACAATTCATACATGGTTCACACGTTTGATTTACTTGATTAAACATTCAAGACATTAATTTGTTCAGTTGTGAATTTATCGAATGTCACTAATGTCCACGATTTCAATGGTGCCTGTGATCCGGTTGTCGAGGTCTGGGAGCTGATTTGATGATATCGTCAACACGGAGGATCATTTCCGCAGCCTCGGAGGCGCTCATTAAGACTTGCCGCTTCACCTGGAAGGATTCTGTGATTCCTAACTTTTCCATATCCCCCACCTCACCCTCTACCATATCTACAAAAAAAAACACACACAAATGAGCATCAGAAATCTCTAGTATCAAGTTATGGTCATGAGAACATAAGAACCTAGAGCATTTTAACATTTATGTTTTTTTTTAAATTTCAATGAGAGTTTGCTTCTTTACTTCCCACTTTCAAAAATGACTTAATGCATTGGAGTTTTACTGTATATTCTTTTTGCTGTACTTTTTTCCCTTTGTGTATTTATTTACATACACCCCTACCCCTTTCTCAGAAAAAATATTATCTAATAGCCCTGAAATAAAGACACCCTATTTAAACTTTAATCTTCACTTACTTAGTCCCATGGTGTGTTTTCCTGCTGTGTGAATTGCCCTCAGTTCTGAGATGAGCTGGGCACTGTCATATCCTGCATTGTCTGCTATCGTGGTAGGAAGCTGAAAGTTACATAATAAACAACATAAAATAGAAGTTTAGTTGGCTTACACAACGAAGATAACAAAATGGTCATCAATGAAGTCAAACATTACATGACAATCTTTTTTCTAGATAAACATGACTAAAACTTGATCAACAGAGGAGCTTACAAATTCAATAAATATAGAGTTAAATTTCAGAATCTCAAACATAAATATCATAAACACAGTAAAAAATGTTTCAATAGCAAACATATATAGTAAAGTGGTAATCATTCCCATAGACTTTATTTCATGTTGTAAACTCCACAGATATAACAATTTACGGTTAAAACAAAGCAACATGAAAATTGAAATTTATGTACCATTCTTAGTGCCTTGGCAAAAGATTCCATGGCAACAGCTTCCTTCCCAGGGGTCTTAGCAGCCAATTTAGAGACAGCATCTGCCATTAACATTTCTGAACTGCCTGTAAAACAAAGAAAATTTATAGAAAAAAAACCACATACATGTATTATCAATAGTAAAACACACTTTCCTTCATTAAAAGTGCATAGGCAAAGATTTGAAGTTAATACTTTCTGTAATTATAACATTACAACTTATATATTGTAATAGCATTTCACAATATATCAAAATCTTATTTCATGTAAAAGTTATTGAAACTTCAAATCTTTGAATGGGTTTGATTGACACACTTGCACAAATTTTATTTTTATTTTAATATTTAGGAAAAGTTTTCTGACTCTAGCAAGGGGAAGTTTACAATTTCATGTGACATTAGACAGACATTGGAGTATTTAAGTCCCGCTAACCTCCTCCAAATACTGTTTTGGTTTCCTTGACAGTCTGTGTTAGAACACAAAGGGCGTCGTGGAGTGACCTCTCAGCCTCATCAAGGATCTGTTTGGTGGCGCCTCGTAGAACAATGGTGCAGGCCTCTCCCATCTCCACACCTAAATAACATCAATCAAATCTTAAAAGTGCACTAAAAATAATCATCATGAAGTTCTAAAATACTGTACTAAGGAAATATTAAATTTTGAGGTGGCTCTATATTTTGTGGATTTTGTGATTACCCTGCATATACATGTAACAATTCACATCCTCAATAATTTGGGTTATATGAGTCATCTCTTTTTTAAAGATATATTTAAAAAAAATAAGGTCCCTCAAACCTTCAAAGTTTAGGCAATCTTTAACAATTGCCCTTTGTACATTTTACTCATTCCACAGAATTTCTGATGTATCATATATTACGACTCCTAAAAAATTCTCTTTGTTAACAACTGGATGACTTTGTCAATGTAATACCTTTTAATAATAATCTCACCTGAGAACTTGATCAACTTGTCCTCTCCTATCATAACTTCCTCTATAAGTTTACACTTCCCCAGCTTTACATGGTCAGGAGAGTCAAATGTGGACGCAATTTCACCACCTAGAAATAGAAGCAGATGTTTCCTGAATTTGAACTTTTATGATGCAAATTATTATTCAGTTTTTCACTTTCCCCCAAAATTATTTTGTAATTGAACATTGCATACACATTCTAAAACTGCCTCCTTCTGCATACAAAACTGTGTTCTATTCAAAGGCTCATGATCGAAAAATGCTCATGTCCAAGCAAGTCATGCTTGCTTTGCTCTTCTTATGATGATTAAAGTATCGTTTTATTTTCTATACTCCTAAAATTTACTTTCAACTTAAAAATATAACAATGTCCAGGTCTTTTTAACATATACATTCCTTGCTAGGAAAATAATTTATAACCCCCCCCCACTCCCCTAATCCCTTGGAAGTCTTGTTCTGCACTGCCTTAGGATATTTGTATCACAAAAATAATAATAAAATTTAGTCTGCATGTGAAAATGATAACATGAAAATATCCCTAATCATGACTAAATACAAGACAATCTTTGATCACAAAAGATCGCATAAGCCTTCTGATCAGGTAAGAAACATAATAAGGCAGTATGATCAACAGAATTATTCCTCAGGGTTTGACATTAAGCTTTTGGAATACTAGACCAGTCGGGCTACCATGGCAAATTTTTACTAGCCCTGACCCTTTAACCACTAGCCCCGACCAAACTTAAGAAAAAAAATTAAAAGCACGAAATAGTGATAATTTATGACTAACCCTTTTTATAATCTGTCTAAAATTGCTTTGGTTTATCTTTACCAAGTAATCCGTATCTTAATAACAAAATTTTCCCGCACACATGTCAACATCGAAACTAGGTCATATACATGCAGCTTGTCCTGTTTAGTCCTAACTTTATCAATTTGTGTACAATACCATTAAATTGTCAGAGAATTTAAGTAAAGTAAAAATAATGTTATCATTATATAGTTTGATTGCCATTTACATGGTTTACCGATGTCGTAAACGTGAATATCTTTGGACAATGACAATCGTTACTACTCAGCCTTTTCCGCAAATGATAAATAGCATATTGTTTCTCTTTAGGAAAATGGCTGAGTAGTTACGAATGCCTACAATGACTGCTGTTAATAAGCACTTCGGTCATGCTGTCCGTTACGTATGTAGTTTTCTTTCGACTATGCGGTTAGAAACGTTTTGATTTTATTTTTCATTGACAATAAATTTGTTTTTAAATATATAAGTTCCTTTATCTTTCTTACACGACCAGTCGGTCTAGTACACAGGCATTTTTACACGACCGGACCCATCTTTTACTAGACTCAGTCGGTCGGACGTGCCTTAATGTCAAACCCTGTTCCTGTCCCTCAAATGTACAACCATTACATACCAGTGACTAATGCCAGTCTCTCGATTCCCTCAAAGTCAGCATGTTCAATGGCCATCACTCCAGCATCTGCAAACAGCTGTTCAGGGTAGTTATAAATTAATTGCCTGTAAGGATAAAAGTTTAATAAGAAATCTTTTCAAATCAAATTTGAAGTTTGACAACTTGTTCACCAAATACAAGGAATGCCACTGGCAGATATATTGTATACTTGCAAGGTGAAAGAAACATACATGTATGAGATCAAAATTTCAATAACTAGCATCCTAATTTTCTTAACCTCCAAGTTTTAGATGCCAAGCTCTTGGAGTATAATACTCTATTTCGTTTCTGCATGCATAACATTTTTTCCCATTTTCATATATTTTATTTAAATTTTGAAAATCTTTAATAATTATTCTTTAAAAAATAAAAATGTTCCAGGGAAATCTGAAATTAAGCAGTACTTACCTATTGATGAACACATTACAGCCATGCTTTACAATCTTGTTTACTTTATCCCTCATCTTTTCCTTTTCAGCCAGTTCTAATTCTGCTACTTTGGAAACGGCATCTACTTTCACTTTGCTTCCAAACACCTGCAGATTTTTAATATACATGTATGCAGTATGAAAAAATGTATATGGAGCATTTTATATTTTTCTGTGGAAGCTGAAGCTATTGACTAAATTTATAATTAACTCTTATTTAAACATGAGAAATTTACAATATGTCCAGATTTGACACATTCATTGCTATGATGTTAAATGATTACCTTGATTTTATCTGTGTCCATGGGAGTGTTAGCTATTAAAACCTTGGCATTCTCTATTCTTTTAGGTTGATTAACTCCGATCTTCTTATCCAGAAGAAAACCTTAAAGTAAATACACAGAATATTGTTAAACAAAGCTTTGCAAAACCTTGAAGGTAGCTTGAAAAGGAATTTTTGAAAGATGTTTAAGCATTCAAAATGCATTGATGAGAGTGCAATTAAACATACATGCCATTGTCTTCAGTTTTAAACATATTTTGCATATGTCATAAAAGTTACAGTAGTGCCCCAAAACCCTTAAATATTAATCTTTATAACAAAAGCTTGCACTCAGTAACAAATATTATCTTCAATGTTTAAACTGAGTTAAACAAAACATCAACCCAACTCACCTTCATCTAAGTATGAGTCTTGTAAACCTCCTCCAGATTTCTTAATTAGGTGAATGGCATCTAAATTACCACTGCCCTGTAAGTGATGAAAATTCTAGTTAGTTTTCAATTTATCTCTGAACATTTTTTACCCAGTTTGAGTAAAACAATTGTACATATTTTTTTGCATAATTATTTAAGTCCGCTTACATAATTTTAATTCCTAAATTTTAACGTTATATTTACTACCGGTAATAGGATAATTACTTTGTGCATAGTGTATTATACATAAACAAAACTTCAATAACATTTCCTTCACTTTTGAAACCATAAGCTATCATTTAGGTGTCTCAAAAGTAATGTGACCTACAGTATAAGGTATCCTAGCTATACAAAAGTTATCTCATATATACAGAGTTGTAACACATTTAAGCAAACACCAAGTATATTTTCTGAGGAACATCACTAATAAAATGAATATAATAAAAGTTATATTTAACTAGAAAACTGACCAGTCAGCAAGGACCCCGCCATGGGGTAGAATTAAAAGGGTGCAGCTTATGGAATGATTAAAAAATGTACGAAGAATAAGCAACAGCAACTGTATTCTTAAAATTTCAAGATAATTCCTGAAATTCATAAACCTGAAAATAATATCCATGTATTTACATTAGGCAGTAAAGAACAACTTAACATTGAATGTATATTTAATTAATTATGAAGCTTGTGTTATATAAAATGCCAGCCTTCAATGAATGCAAATATCATGAAGGCTTGACCTTAACTTAAAACAAATAGCAGTTGCAGACAAAGGTTTTCATTAATCTTAAAGTGACAGATAAAGAAGAGCCTACTAAATTTTCTGCAGCAGGCTAGATAATTAATCCCAAGGGATTAATTGTACCTCTCTAATCATTTTCTTCTTAAGTTACAATAAGAACTTTTTCAGTGTTAATGAAAGAATGAGGATTTTATACAACTTCCTTAAAAATTAATAATACTCTTGAACTAGAGCCGAGCTCGTTGCAAAGCAACGAATAGGTCTTCCGTTGGAGCTACGGAAAGGAAAACGTAACCTTGAGTCTAGGTCAAACCATTATAAAAATTTTAAGTAAACAACCCAAAGGTTTCATGAGGAAGCAACTTACAATGTTTCGCCAGGAAAAAGACTGTAAAAGAATATTATGTGCATGACCTTGAACTTTCTAAATGACCTTGCAACAAGCAAAGACAAACTCTGTTATAAAAATACATACTCTGCGTGTTACCGAGTAGAAAAGTTCACGTATGTTTTTTTTTTTAGATATTCTTTTAGTTCATATCCAACCAAAACATCTTATCTTAAGTGACCTAGAACTTAAGACAAGGTCATGTCCCACCCTGCATTATATGAGCAATGTTTCACTGGTACAAATACGGTTGAGAATTTAAAGTTTCTCTGTCAGTAACAGTGACTCGTCCAAAAGACTGGATATGTTCACTCAAATTTTTATTGAGCAGATATCGAATCGAAAGAATTTATTAGGTTCAAAACTATGATTTACATGATGATTTATTCAGAAATATGAGTGTATGACGTTTTTTGAGAATATCTTGAATAGTTTCTTAAAAATTGAAATCTTAAAAATGGAAATTCTGTTCAGATAATGCATTTAGGCATAAGCTTACAATAAAATATCTCAAATGGTTTCTTTAATACTATGCAAATTTCAAATTAAAGACAAGTGAGGTCAAGGTCACAGGAAAGTTCAAGATCAAACTGTATCAGGATACTAAAGTTGTATAAAAATGTCTTGAATGGATTCTTCAAAACTGAAGGTCGCCCGTTTGGCACAGTAGTTAGAACATCTGTTATACACTAAGGTTTGGATAGCTCTAATAAGTGTGTACAGTGTATCAGCATATGAAGTTGAGTAAAAATATGAATGCTTTCTTCAAAACTGAGCTTAATACTCAATGAATTAGGTAAGGTAAGATCAAGGTGAAAGGAGAGGTCAAAGTAAAAAAAATGCATGTATCACCATAAGAAGTAAAAGAATACTTATAGTCTTGAATGGTATGTTTTTGAGTTAAACACTAACCTGAGAAAAGTTAGGTTAAGGTCAAAAGAAAGGTAAAACAAAATGTTGATGCAGTTACAAACGTGTACATGTAGCTAGCCTATAGTATGTATCAGCACATATCAGTACATATCGGCACATGAAGTTTGATGATACTATCTTGAATGGTCTCTTTAGACAGAATTCATAAAAGGTGAGATTAAGTTCAAAGGAAAGGTAAAAGTTAAAATATGTTGATGCAGGAAAATAGCTCTCATCAATGTTTATCAGCATAGGACGTTTAATATAAAAAAAATGAATAGTTTCTTTGAAATTGAGCTTTGAACTGAGGTAAACGCAAAGCGGGGAAGAGGGACAGACGGAAAATGGAAGGCGTACATGACAAACAATATATGCCCGGCCATTTTCATGTGGAAGCATCAAAGTTTCAATGAGAATGTTTTATTTGAAATTTGGAGACTTGTGAAATGATGCGTGGAGACCGATCCTATGGATGAGACTGGATAAATCAAGGTCTTGTGTCGGAGTAGGTGCTGGCATGAAAAGGATCAAAGCACCTGATTTCATCAGGCATAAAACTTGAAATTAATAAATGCACAAGCAAATACGATTGATTAAAACAAACTATGAGATAGAGTGAAATAAAATACCATATAACGGGTAATTTTTACTGCTGCATATTTTTACGAATTTGGGTCAAAAAAGGTGATTTAAATTTTTATACGTTGATCTTTTACGAATTGAATATGTCCGTAAAAATTCAAAACATCAGACGTAAAATTCCAGATCACATTGAATGCATTTACGTGTACAAATAATGTGTCCAAAAACCCTATGTAACTTGTAAGAGAGAGAAAGAAAGAGAGAGTGAGAGAGTTATTAAACACATGTTAATTTGATATAACAATATAAACAATGCAAACAAATTACATAATGAATTGTATACAGGCGCAGATCCAGAATTTTTTTTCCAGGGGGGTCCGACTTAGTAAAAAACATCATATCCCTGAAATTTCTTGACAAGCAAAAAAAAAACGTAAAGTAACACTCCCCCTAACGTCAAAAACCTATTTCGTAAAGGGGGGGGGGGTTGTGGTGACTTCTTTTCTTCCTTTGCCTCAAATCTTTAACTTTTCATACCCATTTTACACCCCCCGACCCCCCTCTAGATCCGCGCATGGTATAATTTTTTTAAAATAACCTATATATACATGAGCAATGTGCCCTTCATTTATTCATGGGTTTTTTTTATAAACATAGCTAGGCACACGTGCATGTCTGGTATATTTACCGAAAACAAAGAGAGACAACTCAAACTAACATAATTGAAGTGAAAGTATTTAATTAAGTACAGCGTATTAAGAGGTCGAAGTTTTATTCAAAGCACATCAAGCAGAAGAAATTGTCCAAGATTGAAAACACGGGTATACATTTAATTGGAAGAGCTGTAATTATTAAGTCATTATCAGAAGTTATACGTCTCCAAAAAATACTAAAAAAGAGTAACCATGTAGGTCTAACTTATAAATTAATTGACAATGTTTGTATAATTTATATACAAGTTAATTGAGATTTACCTGTATGATCCCAATTGATGATTGTGATTGGTGTTCAAAATACTAACAGTATACTAATTATATAGCCTCCATGGAGTGAGGTAAGTAGCAATAAGCATTACTTTTACACATACCATGTTAAAAAATTATACCAGCCGTTTTATAAATTATGTTAAATTTTTACGCCTTTAAATTTTATGGATTTATAAACCTAAAAAACCAAAAAAAAAAAAAAATACCCGTCATTCAGTTATATGAAAAAGGCGACATGATTTCAAAGACAATTTCCACTGTTGGAGTACACGATGTTTTTAACATTCGACATGCCTGCGGCTCTCTCTGACCACGCACGTTAAATAAATAATGTTGAAACAAAAGAGTGATGGTAAAAATAAAACGTACATATAGAACATTATCTATCTCAAGACTTCCATCACTAATTATAATTATTTGCCGAAGCCCCTTTTCAATTACAATTTTGATAAAATACATTAACACGTACGGAATAGAGAAATAATTTTGCCTGAACAGGCCAAAGAAAGTTATCAAAATTCAAAATGATTTTATGCACCAGTGTTAGGAATTGCGATTTAATGTAAGATCAGTGACGTATTCTTATTGATTCGATTAATTAAAAACACAATTTTCTATTAATTGATAGGTCTTTGTACACAATGGATTTTAAACACGATCACAGACACTTGCTTTGTTTACGACAACAGGTGGCTGGTATACACAAGTGACTCCGATTGGTAGCGTGGGATTGGCGCGTTTGATTACGCAACTGTTACAAACATCTTGGCTGGCGAACGTGGAGATCAACAAAATGATCGTGAATTATTCGATTAATAAAGCTTAAAATTACTTATAATTATATTTAACGTAGAAAGATAGATTTAATATATTCCGATGAAGACGTGTTCACTATAACACTAATTAATAATACATAAAAAAGAAAAACTAATTGTTATATAAATAATTTAATAATGAACCGTAAAGCATGTATAAAGACATTTTAGTAGAAATTTAACATTAAATACCATAGGGTATATTATTGATAGGAAGTTTGTGTAAATTATACACATGAAGAGGTCTGATTTTCTTTCCGATTGAAAAACGCCACCTGTTTACCTGGCCTGCTTTCTACTTCGTGTTACGCAAAATCCCCGGTATATTCGAACAAATAAACATTCTCATCAGATCAAAAAGGTGTCAAAGAAAAATTTTGTTCGTATAATCCAGATCGAAATATTTACCGTTTTTGAGTTATAAAGCAAAAACTTTCAAGCTCCCTAAATCCCTAATCATAGGGGCCAGCCCCTTTTGAATAGTATTATATGAAAGCCCTTGCAATTATGCACAACTTTTGTTCAACATGTCTTAACAAAATATTTTTAGTTTTCAAAATAAAAAGGAAAATATGTGTAAATTTTCGCTCTTTTAGGCGTTCTATTTTTTGACCCCTATATAGCGCCATTTTGAATACAGAAATCGAAAAACAAAAACCGATGTGCACAACTTCAATCCTTCTGTTATCTAAAACACGTAAAATTTCTGCTCCAGCTCCAGTGGTATCTGAGCCTTTGTCTGGAAATGAAAGCCTATAATTTTTCGTTTAAAGGGGAATAACTCAAAACCGGAAGTGAAATTTTGAAATTTTTGACAGTATTCTGAAAGAGTTTATTACTGTCTATAATGTCTGAAAATTTGAGCAAAATCCATTGAGAAACGAGTGAGATATGAGGCCTCAAAGTTGGCGTCTAGGAAGAAAATAAAAAAAAGAATAATAAGAATAATCTTAATCTTCAGAATCAGTAGAAGGTCTTCCGTTGGAAACGGAAGACCTTAATTAACATAAAGTGAAAAAAAAGTAAATCAAAAACTCTTCTTTAATCTATTTCTTGTTTTTAGAATTCAATGAAATCATAACTATTAAACAAAAATAAATTATAAAAATTTATATTTAAATCCACATTTCAGAGTGTTCATCGCATTCCAAATTGAATTAACTTCAAAACAAACTTCATTTGCAGACAGAGTTGGTAATTCATTTCAATAAGACAGATAAAGATAATGCTCTGAATTTCTTTCTTGAAGGGACTCATAGCAGCATTCAGTTTAAAATGGGAACATCTTCAGCAGTTATCTCTCTTTGGCAATGCATTCTAATATAAAGTTAAGGAATCTACCCCACCATCCCAGTTCCAAACCAGGGGGCATAGAGAACCAAACTTATCATCAAAATATGTATTTCTACCTACTGAACTACCATACCAAATTTGAACTTGATTGGGCAACCATAAAAAAAATTATTTGAAAAAAAAACAGAAAATTTGCGGACGGAAGAGTGACAGACGGACAGACAGACGGACAAACAGAGTGATTACTATAGGGCACCCGCAAATCCTTGCGGGGCCCTAATTAAGATTTTTATGTCCACCTATTGCAAGAACATTAACTCTCACCATTTACAGAAAAAATAAAAGATGCCACATAAATTAACAATATGGTATCAACAAACAATTTACTTCACAGAGCAATACCATATTTCTTGACATACCTTTAACCTTAGAACTGCATCTACAGCCAGTTTAGAGAAGTGATCTTTGTACTGGGTGAGGATTTTGGAGCTGAGGGTGGTACGGGCGATGTTCATCAAATCCTCCCGGAATTTCTTCTCATTATTACTGAAAAGAGAAAATCAACAATATAATGCTAAACAGGAGATGTTTGTAAAACACTTACGTCCCCCTCCCCCTAAATGATTGGAATTTTTTCTAAGTCTTAAGGGCATAACTCTGTCCAAAATGGCCTAATTGTTCCCCCAAAAAACACGTGACTTAGATATTATTACAATAAATCTGTGTACCAAATTTCATTTCAATATGTGCAACCTCTGTGAAGAAAATGAACGGAAACTGATAGTGAACCGGGCGGCAGACAGACAGCAGCAACGGAACATGCCCTCCTCTCTTCAAAGTGGCGTATAAAAACAAACATATTTTGGTTCAATCTAACATGTCTAATTTGTATAATATACAAAACAGGATACATTTATGAGAATACAGTCAGGGATCGGGGATGTTTTTGTCTCCTGTCATTAACAGTTCCATGAAGATGAAGTTCAATAATGATGTAAAAAGTTACCCATTATCTCTGGCAAAGTTCTGTAGAGCCTTCCTGGCCTCGTCAGTGGCCTTCCTCCACCCTGATACAATGGTCTGAGGGTGGATCTTCTGAGAAATTAATGACTCAGACTCCTACAACAGTAAGGAAAAGATCAGACAAAGCAATGCCAAGGGGCGCAATTCCAACAAATGTTGTCACAATTTTTAAAATTTTACTTGGAGAACATTGTGAAACGAGGCAAATTCCTTTTGTCCTTTTTTCTAAATCTTTGAAATAATAAATTTTATGAAAAATTAACTTCATCTTAAGGAATGCAGGATTTAGAGATCAGCTGACATTAGAAGGCAAAAATTCTGATTATCTTGAATAAAACTTTAAAAAAAAAAATTATAAATATCTTCAGGACTTCAAATGAATTTAAGTCATCAGAACAATCACTTAAAATTTTACCATGAAATATAAAAAGATTCCTCATACTCTGAGCATTGGGAATATTAATCATGTTAATTCAAACATTCAAATGAACAAAATACAGTACCCGCGTTATTCTTTACAAATCTATCGTGTCCTATCGTGCGTGTATTCTATCGTATCGTGCGTGTATTCTATCGTATCGTGCGTGTATCCTATCGTATCGTGTTTTCCGTTTATCGTGTTTTGCGTTTTCTAACGTGTTTCCGTTTATCGTGTTTTGCGTTTATCGTGTAGATCGTTTATCAGGCTCTATCCTGTATCGTGCTTTGCGTTTATTGTGTATATTCGGAAACCCTCGCATTTTATCTTTACTACTTCGGTATTCCGAGTTTCTTTTTCGTTTTGTTAACTAAAATAAGATTATTTTAACCAAGAAATAGAAAAGAAAGTTTTATCCCTTAGTTTTTCATCATTAAAAGAAATATTAAGGTGTGGAAGGAAAAGAATAAATATATAAATAAAATAATTAATAAATGGAATAATTAATAATAAATTAAATTAAGAAAATAATCATATTATAGTTAAGCAGAGAATCAAAATTAATTTTTGAAAATTAAATAATCGATTCACTTTTTTTAATTCATCGAATTGTTTTAGGTCAAAATTTAATATTAATAAGATTTTCATAAATCAGTCACAGTCACTAGAGGATGATTTTCGGTAAGTCCCCCCCACTCCCCCCCCTGAAATATTATAATTTAATAATTAGCAGGGGATTGATATGTATCTTTTTAAAATGTAAAATTCATTTTCTTCCAATCAATTGTCTGGTACTATTAGGAATGTGTTTTGCCTCTAATCTGCATGTATGCACAATTAATTAAAATCTTGATTTAAAAAAATAATTTACGAAGCATTTAAGACATTGATCCCGATGACTTTAACACTGAGTTTTGTCCGTATAGGCTCAATGTTTTAAATTAATTTTATAACTATCTAATTAGTAAAATTCCTTAAAATGTCTTAATTAGAAAAAAAAATCAAAATTATAAAATATAATGCATTAAAATGCTCTACCCGATTTATCAAACCATGGCAGTTACTATAAAACAAGTTTTTCATAATTTTATTAAAATTTTATTAATTTTAAAAATAATAAACAGGAAAAAAATGACGTCTTACCTTTTCGGCATGGAAAAAAACTTAAAATATAATGCACCTGATTGTCAAATTGAAGAGCTTTCTTTGCCAGAAAACTGAGTATTTGTACCTCTCTAATCAGAACATCGCCTTCCCGTGCGGTCAACACCCCTCCCCCTTCTCCCCTATCCCAATAAATGTCAGTTCGGCCCGTGTGTGTTCACCTTCAACATACCTGAACTGCTCTCTCACCTTGTGTGAAACAGTATTTATTTTCGGGATTCTGTTCGCACCTTGTGTGCACTACATGTACACTCATAAACTATTTGTTTTTCTAAATTAATTAATTAATTGTACAATTTATGGATTTAAAAAAAATCATTTAAAAAAAATCATATAAATAAATATAATGAAACAAGGTCCCTTAACTCAATCCGTTGATTTATTTTATTTGTACGATGTTTCCATAATGTTTATGTAAAAGAGTCTTTAAATGCACTTTTTAATGAAGATGCACTTATGGCACATGAACTTTCGGATAATCTGGTTTTCTTTCTGATCATCGGGTATTCATTGGGTTACAGACAGAATTAATTCTAGGAAACAATTTCTTTGGTCGTAGAAAAGATTGAAATAATTCTAACATTCTAAACTATGAAAAATTGTTCGCATTAATTTTTTTCTACGGTATTTCACTGTAATAATAAAAAAAGAAGTCTGATTCCGCCGTGACCATGCAAGACGAGTAAATGTATTGCACCGAATCAATTTATAGTATTAATCGATTTATTCCATACGTATATAACTTTATTTAAGAAGTCAATATTATTTTTTAGCTATTTGGTTAGATAATATTTATCTAATTTTAAATTGATTACCGACTTTCAACATCCAGCCTTTCGAATATGCCGTGTATGAGATCACCGGGTAAGTCTAAAATAATTTTCAGGGTTTAATTCATTTGCATTAGAAACAGTACACACAAAGTTTAATAGCAATGATTTATAATTATTTAGTCTGAAAAGTCGCATTTCACCCTTTTAATATTTGTTTATAAATTTTTGTGTTTTGTATAGTATATAAAAAAAGTATTTCATCATTCAATGTTCGTTAATTAATACGAGGTTTTAAGTAACTGATATATAAATGTTTACATGTACATAAGTGAGAGCTTAGCGTAAACGTACATGTACATGTGCAATTGTAGCAGATTCATATTCTGTTGACACAGTTTACATGTATTAATGCAGAGCGCCATTATATTCACAAATATTTAGAATTTTACTCTGGAAATTAATTTTCTTGATCTATATACCCGGTAGTTCTTTAAATCCAATTTCTTCGGACCTTTCTTTAGACCGGTCTTCCTCATGTATTTTTCCCTAAGGTTTTAATATACTTAATTGCGATTTTTGGATACACCGGAGATTTTAAGCTTAAGACATATAAATACAAATATTTCATTTATTGCGTAAATTTCTTCCGTGAAATAATTTAGTACTTGTAGATAAATTTATTAGGTACAAATGTATATTTTTTCATAGATAATAAATCTATTTATAGAGTTTCATAATTTCTAACAGTACACGTGAGAAACGGCACATAATTATTTAAGGGATTTTGGTGCAAAAATTACATGTATTAAAATGTCCATAATTAAAGGAATCATAGATCAACCTTAAGATGAGAATTTCAACATTTACACAAAAAATCGTAAATCCACACCCTTGGGTAGAAATAAAAAAAAATTACAGTCTCTATTTCATAACAAGAGGCCCACGGGCCTTATAGGTCACCTGAGTATTGTGTAACAACTTTCAAACAATTAAATTTGGTTTGTGTTTTAAACCAGAGGCCATGAAATTCAATTCACAATCTACAATTTTGAAAGAGGCACCATTGCTTATCATTATTATTAACTTAGCTTACTCTATTTACTTAATACCCAGAGGTAGATCAGAGTAACAAAAAGAAAATGCACTTCCATTTTATACCCAGTTGTGTACCTCACCCTAAAGGAACCACTGATCCATGGGCCACATACCAGTATTTCAAAATTTTGAAAATGTTGTCATAAAATGGTTGATTAATACCAAAGAGCAGATTTCAAAGCATTAATTTATTTTCAGACTATGTAACCCCCCCCCTCTGACTCTGGGGGCATAAAAAAACCACTTTGCTAGATACACCATTCTTCATCATAAATGTATGTATACTTGGATCATTGGCACAAAACCCAGAAGCAAAGGAAAATATTTTCAAAGAATTAATGTATTTTTACTATATAATCAATAGAGCCCCGCCGTAACACCAGAACACCTAACCCTGGGGCAATAAAATTCACAATTTTGGAAGAGGCACTGTTGCTCATCATAACTATGTGCTTAGTTAGTTTATTTAATACCCAGAAGCAGAGAAGAAGATTTTCAAAGAATAAATGCATTTTTACTATATAATCAATAGAGCCCCGCCCTAACACCAGAAACCCTGACCCTGGGGCCATAAAATTCACAAATCTGGAAGAGGCACTCTTGCTCATCATAACTATGTGCTTAGTTGGTTTATTTAATACCCAGGAGCAGAGAAGAAGATTTTCAAAGAAATAATGCATTTTTACTATATAATCTATAGAGCCCCGCCCTACACCAGAAACCCTGACCCTGGGGCCATAAAATTCACAAATCTGGAAGAGATACTCTTGCTCATCATAACTATTTGCTTAGTTAGTTTATTTAATATCCAGGAGCAGAGAAGAAGATTTTCAAAGAAATAATGCATTTTCACTATATAATCTATAGAGCCCCACCCTAACACCAGAACCCCTGACCCTGGGGCCATAAAATTCACAAATCTGGAAGAGATACTCTTGCTCACCTTAACTATGCGCTTAGTTAGTTTATTTAATACCCAGAAGCAGAGAAGAAGATTTTCAAAGAAATAATGCATTTTCACTATATAATCTATAGAGCCCCGCCCTAACACCAGAACCCCTAACCCTGGGGCCATAAAATTCACAAATTTGGAAGAGGCACTCTTGCTCATCATAACTATGTGCTTAGTTAGTTTATTTAATACCCAGGAGCAGAGAAGAAGATTTTCAAAGAAATAATGCATTTTCACTATATAATCTATTGAGCCCCGCCCTAGCACTAGAACCCCTGACCCTGGGGCCATGAATTTCACAATTTTGGTAGAGGACTCAATGCTCATTACATTCATGCCAACAGTTTGCCTGCTTGATGTCCAGGAGTAAAGAAGAAGATTTTTAAAGATTGCAATATTTTTAGTGGTTTTGGCCCCACCCCTCAGGCCCCAGGGGGGCGGGGACCATGAAATTCACAATTTTTGTTCCCCTCCATCCATAGATACTGTATACCAAATTTGGTTGAAATTGGTTCAGTGGTTTCAGAGAAGAAGCTGAAAATGTTCAAATGTTAACACACGACACACGACGCACGACACACGACGCACGACGCACGATGACGGACGAAAACGGATAGCAATAGGTCACCTGAGTTACTCAGGTGACCTAAAAATCCATTTAATCATTGTCAAATAATTATATATAAATAAAAAAAACTTCTGTAGAATTGCCAGTCATTTCAATTTTTTTAAATTATAATAATTAAATGTACTTTATAATTCAGATTTGAAGCTTTACCAGTATTTAAATTAATATATTGCAGTAACTAAACAAAATAATCTTTTCGTCTTGTCAGAAAACGTTCCGCATTTTGAAACAATCCTTTCAGGTTTTGCGTTTATCCTATCGTGAAGATCGTTTATCAGGTCTATCGTGTTTTGCGTGTATCGTGTTTTGCGTTTATCGTGCGTGTATCCTGCCCTATCGTGCGTGTATCCTATCGTATCGTGCGTGTTTCCTATCGTATCGTGTATCCTGTAAAGAATAACGATGCGGGTACTGTAGGAGGTCATACCCTCAATAATTCACTGGCCAGGACCACAACAGATGTGGTTCCATCTCCCACCTCATCATCCTGAACTTTGGAAATGTCTGAAAAAAGAAAATTCCAAAATTATTAGTATGTTTACTTTTCCTTAAATTTCTTCTACTTTCCCTACACTTGTGTTCCTTCAAATGTTCTCAATAATAGAGAAGAAGTAACTTTTAAACAATGCAGCAAATGTTCATTTTTTAAAGAGTGAGAGCAAATTAAAATAAATGCCTTGTAACAGTGAAAAATAATGGTAGCTTACCCACTAAGATCTTGGCTGCTGGGTTGTCAATGCCTATAGATTTTAGAATTGTGGCACCATCATTTGTAACTTGTATTCCACCAGAACTTTGTAATATTTTGTCCTGTTAAATTATTAAGTTGGCCATCTTATATCTTTTTGGGATATATTTTGACTCTGACATGTTTTATAAGAAATCTATTATAATGCTTTTCATTATAGTAGGAAAGGCAGAAGTTAGGAAAATTCATACCAAAATTTTACACAGTTTTTTTAATCTTCTTTATTACAGAAAGAAAATACCAGCCATTAAATTTGCAAAATAAACTTTTAACTTCTCCTGATTTTGCGGAGGGTTTGGATCGAAGGAGGTGTTCAAGAAATGAAAACATCTCAAATTAAATTTGAATTCTCCTTTGAAGAAATAGCTGTGACAGTCATACTTGTCCAGAAAAATAAAAGAATGAAAAGATTGTTTACCATTCCCTTTGGTCCCAGTGTGCTCTTTACAAGATCTCCAATAGCAATCGCTCCCACGAAGGAGGACTGAAGACATAATATATACAATATATAGCAAGCAAAGTTTTCTGATTAAATTTCACATTACAGTAAATGTTACTCTATTTTTGACATTTACACTTGTATTAAAATGAAAGTCTTTTAGCCAATTCTTTGATAAACTGTAAATTTCAAACAAAATGAAGGGAAAAAAAATATTTAATTTTCAAACTTATACATTGAAATCAAATAAAAAAGCCTAAAAATATAAACTGGGAAATGAGATAACCTCATTTATTTTCTGGAGAATACTGTTTTGATTCTGGGTCATGTTAAACTTCTTTAATTTATATTATTCTATAACATTTATGTCATTTACCAGTCTGGCAGTTTCTGCCTTTTCCTCTTCTGCCCCTGCATTGAAGATCTGTACTGGATTCAAGGACACCTTCAAATAAAAGTTTAAACACAGTAAGAATCTGTTTGCTTATTTTACTGCAACTTTGATACCATCTCTGTCATTTTCATTGCTTGGAGCAGATGGAACTAAAATACACACTGTAGTACAACATTTCACAATCTGATAAACTTTGATTTATAAATGTAATACCAATATGTTTAGAACAATTTAGTCACAAAGAAGACCTTTATAAGGATTTAAGATTACCTGAGTGTATACATGTATTTCATTTCAATTACACTGTATCATGTATTATATTTTAAGGTATGGCACAATCTCTTGATTAAGCTTATGATGCTAAATAGCTTTATTTAGCTGCACAAAGTTTTATTAAGCTATCCAGAATAGCTTGATTAATCTTTTTTATCAGACTTTTTCTCAAATGTGTTATTTTTTTTCAACATGTGCAAAAAGTCGCACCTTGGTGCAGTAGAAATATTAAACTTTAAACTCTTCTGAATACAGTGAGATATTTTTTTTATAAAATCATCGAGGAAAATTAAAAAAAATACGAATTAAAAGTGTTTAGGACCAGTCACCACAAGGAATTTAGGATCTTCATCGAGTCTTTGTTTACATATCAAGTTAACTATATAATGAAAACATCTATATCAAATTCAAATAACTGAAAATATGCAACAAAAAGTTTGAAAAACTCTCTGCTGAAGAAATGTGCCAGGTTTTACTCCGGCCATAAACAATATTCAGGGAGCATGTGAAATCATGTTTTTTTTTAATGAAAAGCACATGGTAACCATGCGTCATTTTATTTCAAGCGAATTGAAATTTAATGTACTTGCTGTTTCAAAAGTAAAATAGAGCGTAAGCTTAAACGATAAACAGACAATAATCTAACCATTATTCTTCCTAAAAAGGTGTCGTTTCTCAAGAATTACAGCCAAACTTGACAAACAAATCCAGAATCTCGAAGCTTCCCTTGCTACTTCCGGTTAGAAATTTCTGTTACCCGAACCCGATGCAGGCAAGAAGAATTGAAAGGGGGTGTCACTTTTTTTCCAGACAAAATATGTAAATGATCATTGAAATTTCGGATATCCCCCACTTTTTGTTGTAGTCAGAGACATAAACACCCCCCCTCCCAAATAAAAATAAAATGTTTTGGAAGTCTCTGTTGCTGTGTACTCAAATAAGGTGCGGTATCATCGAGTAAAAAAAAAATACGGGGGGGGGGGGGCTGATAGAAGCTGGACACATTTAAGCTTCTTTTCACTTATCAAGAAGACGAAGAACATATTGATATAAACCGGTTCAGTCACGAAGTAAGTGAGAGGAAGGACCGGCGATTGGGGGTAGATTTTTTTTATCTTAAAACATTTGTACTTTGTATCCGGAAAAAAAAATAAATTTGCTTGCTCAGAAAATTAAAAATTAGAAGAAAAAAAAAACTGCTGACTATATACATTGTTTTCTTGGGACAATAGAAATGAATTAAGTACCGCATTGTAACATATTAATTGAAAATTTGTAGATTGTCTTGCAGATTTGTAGATTTCTAACCCTAATAGGACCAAATTCTCCATCCTTATATGTCCATCAAGTACAATAGGAAAAAAAGGCATGATACTTTGATATTAAATTAAAGCATTTTATTGCTGAAAAGGATTTTTAAAAATAAAACTACGCAAAAATATCTTTACTCGCTGCATTTCCGACATTTCAAAAATTTTATTTTCGACAATTTTCTTTTTTCATTTCCGACATTGTATTTTTTATTCTAAGGATCTTTTAGCTGTAAGGGGTTACCTTCCCGGTAATTTATATTAGTTGACCATATAGGAAGAAATGGAATATTAAGAGAATTTATTTCAAATTCGAACACATTTTTAAAATTTTTTTTTAAAAATCTGGATAATAATTTGCACCTTAACATATCCAATTTCACACTTTAACTAATGTGACTCATGCAGGAGGAAAAAATCAATATCTTTATTAATTTTGCTTCGTCTACAACTACAGACGCGGATCCAGGAATTTTTTTCCGGAGAGGGGGGGGGGTCCACCCTAGTGAAAAAAAATCCTACCCAGTTATTTGTTGACATGCCAGAAAAAAAAATTCCTTCGCCAAAACGTGAAAATCCTATTGTGTGTGTGTGAAGGGGGGGGGGGGGGTAGTCGTTGACTTCCAAATCTTTTTTATACTTTTGACTTTTCATACCAACTTAACCATATCCAAGTTCTTTAGGGGGGATCTGCGTTTTCTTAGCTTGTGGGGGGGGGGGCAGGGGGGGGGGGGTCCAAGGTCACTTTTACTTGGTTAAGTATATAAATTTAATAACTCTGCAAATTCCAAGGGGGTCCGCCCCCAACCTCCTCTAGATCCGTGCATGAGCTACATGAAGGATATTGAGATAATGATCAGTAATCAAACCCACAATCCGTACGGCAATACAAAATAGGAAGAGATCGAGCAAACACGGACCCCTGAAACATCGGAGGTGCATGCGCGGATCTACAGGCATCACCCAGCATTTGCAGAGTTTCTAAATTTATATACTAAACCAAGTAAAAAGTGTCCTTGGACCCCCACCCCCCTAGAAAACGCCAACCCCTTCACAGAAACTTTTGGTTAAGTTGGTATGAAAAGTCATAGGTATGAATAGGTATGAAAAAAATTGTAAGTCAACGTCTAACCCCCCCCCCCCCCCCCCGAAATAGGATTCTTTGTTGGATTTTTTCTCACTGGAGTGGACCCCCTCCGATCCCCCTGGACAAAATTCGTGGATCCGCGCCTGAGATTCCAATAGTAAATCTTGGCGAGCGCTCACGAACGTTCACTCTGCTGAACAGGCCTCTGGTGTCATGGAGGAATGAGCATCCCCTGCTGACCGGTCACACCCACCGTGTGCTCCATGTCATGATAAAGAAATAACGGAAAAATCCGTAGTCAATTCAGGTATTGTAAATAATGGACCAACAATTACATGTACATCATACAATCTAAGCAAAACCCCTTCTTTCGATATCAATAATTAATGATTTGTTCCTTATTTCATTCTCTTAATTTATTCTTTATTTTATATTCTCTAAATGAAATTCATCTTCAATAGTGTTCAGTGTCAAGAAAAGTATAACCTATACATGTTGCTTGCATGAGCCATATTGTCTTCCCACTAAATTTTATTAAGATAGAAATTTTGGTGTTATGACTATAGTCATAACACCAAATTTTCTATTTTTAAAATAACAAAAATTTGTGGTACAGTCTTAACACCAAATTTTCTATTTTAATTAAAATTTGTCGGAAGATTTGTGAAAATAAATTGTTGAAAATTAAAACGTTAAAAATGTTGGTAATGAAAAGTATAAAAAGTCGGAAATGTACGGAAGCCCTGGAGGGACATTGACTTACTTGTTATGACTTATTTGTTATAACTTCTTTGTTTTGACTTATTTGTTTTGAGATTGTTTTTGTTACTTCTAACTAAGTGTAGGTAAGCTATTGAGAACTATTTATTGATGTTTTGTAGTTAAACGTACAAAACTGATATGATTACTAAATTTTCATCTGTTAATTACGGACGCCCTTGAGAGATATTGACTTATTCCTTATGTGTTTTGACTTATTTCTTATGTATTTTGACTTAGTTCTTATGAATTAACTTTGAATTCTTGTTATTTTGAATTTGTTATGACAAGTTTAGTTTACAAAAAGTGGCGTGAAAGATAAAGAGAACGTATAGTTTCAGAAAAAAAAGTCCTTGAATTTATTACTAACGACAAAATGAAATACATAGTAGTGATTGTCAGTTTGTCAATCATCATGCAAACTGGAAGTTACATATAAGAATTACGTAATAACTTTTAGAAAATAAGAATTAAGTTATAACAACAAAAAAGAATATTTACTTTAGAAATCACAACTGTACTGGACGTTAAACTACAATTTGTTAATCAAAAACCACAGTTAAAATAGGACTAAATATCATTTCTATCATAAAAGTAAGCCAAGCAACAGGTTTCCAATAGCTTTCTTACACTCAGTTATAACTAGCTACGAAACATTCACAACAAATAAGTCAAAACAAATAAGTTATAACAAATAAGTCTTAACAAGTCATTGTCCCTCCAGGGCTTCCGTAGAAATGAAAAGTTGCATATCAAAAAAAAAAAAAAAAAAAAAAAAAAAAATCATGGAAATAAAATGTTGTTATGACATGTCAGTTTTGATTTTACCAACTGAAGGTACATGTAAATTCGCGTATACATGCACATTTTACATGAAAACTCATGTTGTAAAATTTTTATTTAAACCTCCAGGAAGTAAATTAAAAATTTCACTATACATAGGCGTCGGAACGGGGGGGGGGGGGGGCTAGAGGGGGCTTAGCTCCCCCCCCCCACACTTTTTTTCCAAATATATACTTAGTATAGACATTGAACATATATTGGTAAGTTTATAGCCCCCCCCCCCCCCACTTTCCACAGAGACGTCTTATTGTAGGTTAAAAATGGGTAAAGTGGTGGTGGAGTTCGAACGCACCCCCCCCCCCCCCCCACGAAATAGGATCTTCGTGTTTGGGAAATAGACATTTCCTTTTTTTTTTTGCTCGTCAGGTTTTTCTGGAGGTAACAATTTTTTTTTTAAACTTAGCCCCTCCTCTTTCAATTTGCTTCCGACGCCAATGCTATATGAAAGAAATCCATTTTTTTTTTTTGGGAGTTAGACAATTATGAAAAATATGTAAAGCATGTTAAACGTTGCATGTACAATTTAAGAATGGATAATTAATTCGTGTATATATGTACAGAGTATTGTTGTCTTACAGAACTGTTTAAAAACTGTATAAGTCACAAATAGTATAACTATTTATGGTGTAGGCTATATAATTAACTTTTCACGCATATCACAAACAGAGATTTTTTAGACCTCCCCCCTCCTTTAGTGAAGAAATAGGCTAATTATTTTTATGCTCAGACATTTAGCTTATATCTGTTGCACAATCTTTACAATCTTTAAGACATTTAAAATTTAAAATACCCAGGTGGTATATTCCTATTCTCTATTTAAAACGTGACCAGGTTTAAACCTTTTCTACTTTTAGCACAGGTACCCGAGGGGGCGTAGTGACGTCACAATAAGAACTAAAAAAGTTTCGCACTGGCCTGTCAACCGTGGATTTCGGCAAACGATGTCAACAAATTACAGATACTGAGATAGTACAATGACTGAGATTAAAAATGGTAAGCTTGTTAATTATTTTTATAAGTGTTATGTGCAATTTTATTGCAAATGCGGACGAAGGTAATCTTTTACTAACTTTTAGAGTAAAACAAAAAATATTCTCAAGAAGCTCTTGATCCCGAATTTCCTCCTCCAACAGTGAACTCCCGAGAGCGGGTTGTCATCCATTCATATTTCGTACAAAAGAACGTTCTAGGCCTACGTGTTCTTGACTCGGTGTTATGTTTCTGTAATTCATCATAAAAATCATATCAGGATTATAGGGGGGGGGGGGGCTAGTACAGCAATGTGTCAGCATAGTTCTAAGGACTGGGGCAGGGGGCTGGGGTTAAAGGGCACAGGTGGAGTCAGTGTAAGGTGGCGTGTAGGGCTCCACCTATAGTTTTAAATCACACACTGATTTGAAAGTATAGAGAAGCCCTATGATCCCTCGTCCAACAAAGCTCAAACTTCTGACCTATTAGGCTATTATAAATAATTTTCTATTGAAAACCACTGATGCCCAGAGATGGGGAGTAATGTATTAAATGAGCCATCAACTTCTTAATAGAGAATATGATGTATATGTTATCCTTATTGTTATTCCTCACTCCATATCAATATACTGGTTATCTGAATGGAGGGGTGAGTGGGGAGGGGGGGGTGGGTAAGGATCGAAAGCTAGGGGGTAAATGGGGAAATGATCGAATGTTCACCCAGTATACATGTAGTACTTAGCTCCTAGATACAGTTCAAATGATAATTAATGTTGAAGTTGATCAACACTATAACCAGCGAATAACCATTTCAAATGTTTTTTTTTGAAAAAAAAAATATCAATATATATATATTATATGAAAATGATGAATGGTTAAAAACTATGAAAGTATCATGGGAATTGCATCAGATTAGCCATTGTGGATATATTGATCTAAATTAATATATTGATTTTCTTTAAGTGCTTAGAAGCCCGGGTTACATCAACTTACATGTACAGTATTACATGTATTATGGATATTTTTTGCACCTCTTACAGAATAATGATAATAATCAATATCGATCTTCCAATTTCTTACAAATTTAGAATTAACCCCATAGAAAAAAGGGATTTTAAAAATATATGAAGAACATTAAGGCAGACTTTTGACAAATATTGAACAATAAAATTTTTTCCTAGTGGTGTTTTATGCTTGGAGAGCTATAACTGAGCTAATCTGGCATTTATGTTAGATTAATTTATCCCAGTTGTATTCCTAGGAGAGTATATACATGTACTAGACAATTGAATTTCTAATGATTTCTCCTAGCCTAAGGATAATTTTCCCCGATTGTATACCAGTAGTGTACCTAATAGTCTGTAGACTAAACCCGAGGCCCCAGCTTCCATAACTTCATATTTTGTGTTTTAGAATAATATTGTCTCTTATTGTTTCATTGGCTAATTATATTCTTTAAACACATGCAGGTTTTTAATGGCCGGGTTTTGGTGGGTCTATATTGTTTTGGGTTAATAATAATACTTCCAATGAAATAGTAAAAGGTTTTTTTTTTTTTGGATGGGATAATCTATTTTTTTAATGCATTTTAATATCAATGTGAGAAAAAGAGCTTTCACTTGAAAATTGATCTGTTATATTCAAGGTATTGATTTATTTCATATTCTTGTTTTTCTATTGTTAAATATAGTGCATTCTATTGTTAAATATAGTGCATTCATTGTATCAACTTTTTTCGCAATATTTGCTGAATTAACCAACTTATTTTAAATTGATTTTTGTTATAAAAAAATTTTATTTAAAAGAACTTAATGTAAACAAAAAAGAAAAAAAAATGAAATTGATCATGAAAGCCTGATATTCAATAAATAAATGTTACCATGTTTGCTGTATGATGTGCATGCTTAAATATTAATAAGCTTAAAAAAAACAAAACAATAAAAACCCACAAAAAACAAAGACTTATAATTGTACCAGTCCTGTACAATATGCACAAATATACCCTCAGAACCCCTCATCAATAAAAATATAATTGATTTAATTTGTTGTGACATTTGATATCAGATGATGATTTTCAGCCCTGGCCTGGGAATGGAGTTTTACAAACAGTCGTTAATCCTTCCGCTGATAAATATTTGATGATTATATAGAGAAGTGATGGTTCACAGGATTGGGAGTGACTCCTAAATGAATTCTGCTGAGTGTTCATTGTTGCATCACTGGGAGAAAAACTTTACCTGATGTTGTTTAAATAACTAAAGGCAGAATTTGGATATTGCAAAAACTAGTGTGGTTTTTTTTACTTCAGTTGGATTAGTTTTCATTTGCGTGTTAAAGAGAGATAAAAAGTTCTGTTACTAAATCAGTGGATCTGTGAAATTTAAAAGTAGCATAAGGGAGATAATTACATTGGGAGAGCTTTATATAGTGTCACATTCAGTTTAGGAAGTTCTGCATTGTGGTAATTTTCTTGCTTTCACGGATATATGGGTAAATTTTTTAACCACAAATTTAATTTGATCAACAGGAAAGAGAAATGACACCAGGGAGTAGAATTTTAATTGGATTTGATATACTTGTATATATTTTAATTGATATGTGTTTCATTTTCTTGGAGTTGTCCCTCTTAATGTAGATAATTTAAATCAGCAAGGTCATATTTATTACCCAAAGCATTTTAATATATTGTTTTCGAATATTCAACTTTTCAATTTTGATTAATTATGGTAATCAGCTTAATCAGTTAAACTCACTGGCAGACTGTCAATTTATAATAAAACAGCAATTAGTAAATCTCAAATGTCCATAAAATTGATGAAGCTTAAAAAAAAAATGTACTGACTACAAGAGATTTCCATAAAGTTCTGGAAGGTTAGCGATGAATTGATCTGAGAGTTAATTATTTAAATTGTTTTTTAGTTGCTCTGACCTTAGGCGGTGTATAAATGCCGAATAGAGGGATAAATCATGTTATAACAATTCATCGCTAATGTAACTGCGGACCGGGGCCTTTACCTCTTCCGTAAAAGGGCGGACAGTATTGTATCAATTAGACACTAAGGGATTACATCCATTAACAAATTAATTGACGATTAGGGTACTTCACTGTCCCATCTCTGTTACTGGAGATAGTCCTAGTTCCTGAAAATTAATCCAAGACTAATTACAAACAAGACATTTATTATGTGCATAACATCCTGACTGCATTAAAGTGACAAATTTGGCTGCCAGAATTTCATCAAATACTGCAGCAGTTTTTTATGCTTCACTGGCCATAGCTTCCAATGATGTAATTGGAAAGAAAATTTTCTTCCATTTGGAATTAACTCTGGTTGCATTTTTACCTCATTGGTGATTTAAGCAGACCTGGAGAGTTGTCGTGTTGTGTAGGTGGAGAATTTTTAGAGGTTTTTGATTATCAAAGTAAGGTATCCCAAGTTGGATGAGAAACAGTTTATTTATACATGTTATACAGATCAAGGAATTGAAGATTGAATCAGTGAACTGTTTATTGCAAAAGGCATGACATGATCTTAGTGCAGTAATATCATGAGCAAGCACAAAATATGTACAACTTGTCAAATGGTGCAAATAGTGTGACAGAAAGATCTAAAGAATAATTAATTATTCATCATGGAGTGAGGCAGAATATCGAAGATAAATATAAACGGGAATTGTGATGACTGTGCACGTGACAAGGAAATTGAAAAAAATTATATGTTTTCAGCAAGTAGTTGTTCCATTAAAATGTGATCCACTGTTAGTAATGGATTACGAATTCCAAAAGCCATTGATTCAGAACAACTGATTGTTAATTATTGAGGGGGAGAATTAAATTTTATCAGTGGCTTTTTGAAGTGGGAGGATTTGAATTATAATGATTAGTTCCTTGCCTTTGATAGTAATAATGGAAACCAGTCATTTCATGGGGTGCATATATCCATAATGATATCGTTAAAAATCATATATATAGCAGTCACCATGGTGAGTAAGAATTAATAATTACTGCATGCTTATATGAAATGTTTATATAGATCTACTCTTTAAAAGCTTTTTGTTTAATGTATTGAATTAAAAAATCTAAAAAGGAACATGACTCTATGTATATGCATGACACTCATGAATAATTAATGGTACCATTCTTGTTGATTTTAATCGAAGATATTGTGAGTACCAAGAAGTGAGTTGAAATGCCCCTTCCCACTTTTCCATGTATATACATGTATTTTAACCTTGATCAATTAATATATATTTGATCCATGGGTTTACCATATAAATTACTTAACAATTGTCAGAAATAGTTATTTAAATGAAATAGCAGCATTGTATCAAATTTTTCTTATGTAAAATTTCTTTAGTCAAATTTTTCCATGTTGAATTATTTACTTTGTTGCAATTGTTACTTCTGGCTATATCAATGTTGAAAAAAAAACTTTATATTTATAATGTTGTAGCACAGCAAATTATTTTCAGCTAGCTCTTATTTGTCAATGAATGTTTAGTTAGTGTAAGTAGTGTGGACCCTTTGGTTATAAGGTGCTACATGAAACAACAATAAATCTAGAGTTATCTATCTGAATCAATATTGACCATTGTACAGTGAAACTAAGCTTTGCCTTCTTCAAACATTCAGGGGACTGCACAGTCATGATGGAGGAAGAACTGTTGAGCTGATTTTAATTATAGATAGAACTTCGGTTTTTGATACTAAAATAGGTCGATCAGTTTAAATTAAAATACATGGATGCATGAATTGTTTTTAGATTGAAACCAAACTTGTAAAAATATCAGTCCATCTTCAGTTCACCCAAGAATGACAGTGACACACACATTAAGATAACCAAGAAGTTATCCGACAAAAAGCAAAGGCCATTTGAATAAGGATGATCAGGACAAGAGATGTAAAAATTTAATGTCTTTGCTATATTTTTGAAACATATGGTCCCGTTGCTCTATGGCCAAGAGATGTGTGGGTCATTATAGATCTGTAACCTTTTACCCCATTCAAACACTGAGACTCACAATGGAACAAGATTAAAAACTACTTGAAAATAAGATTTGCTGTTACAAAGTCACAGTTTTTCTGATTGTGACAATTAGATTGATTGATTGATTGTATGTTGTTTAACATCTCTATCAAGAATTTCTCACTGATATGGAGATGCCACCACTTGCTGGTGGAGAGCTGCAAATTTTTTTCCTGGCACTTACAGCCATTGAGCAGTGTGGGATCTTTTTCATGTCAGCAGCTACTCAGTCCTAATGTGACCCCGGACCTTGATTTATAGGGTTTCATCCAAAGGACAATTGTCTCACCGGTAACATAAGGATCATGCAACTTATTACTTTAAGACTCTAGAGCAGAAACTCTTAATCACTATGCCTTGAAGTCGACAATAAGGAGTGTGAAAAACCTAAGTACAGTATTATAGGAGTTGATCTTAGCTCTAAATATTTTTAGTGATGGAAACACTGCATGTGTGTACATGTATCTTCTGATCCTTGTGTAATGTTCAAACATTCATCTCATCTGCAGCTGCAAGTTGAAAGAAATCCCATCAAAAATTAATGAAAAGACACTGCTGCAGTTCTCTTAGTTTTCTGAACATTGACTTTTTCATCATTCATGTTCTCTTGTCTGAAATTGGCTATTAAAGAACTGCATTTATCATGTCTAGATGTACTCTTAATTGTTTGATTGGGTTTGGTCTTCTTGTTCAGATTTGTATGGAATGTACTTACATTGTGAATAATTTAGTAGTATAGCTGCACTGTCTTGGAAGGATATTAGAATTGTTGTTTCTCCTTAGAAGCAGTGCTGGGCAGAGATTGCAATATTATAATTTTATAAATAGTTTTTTGGTCATTTGATGGCATCCTATCCAGTATAGTTGTTTTAATGACAAAGAATCCATTGATTATACCAAAGCTATAAAAGTGAAATGGAATTACACTCATTAAATTTACCCGGTAAGTCAATTAAAAGATTTAACTTCAGAACTCATGATTTCTCACTTAATTCAAAGTTTTTTTTAATTAAGAGAAAAGATGTGTTTTTGCATGAAATTTTTGGGTTTTTGTACAAGGAAAAGATGAAAGTTGACTTTCATTACTTAGTGAAGATTAACAACACAAATATAGACATCAGAGAGATCGATATGTCTAAGAAAGTAACAGTACTCCAAACCACTCTTATTCTTTATGTTTTTAATAATACCCTGGTTATCTTGAATTCATGGCTTATCTTCAAATTTAAATCTTCCTTTGAAATGTGCTTGGCAGGTGAAGTGAAAGTTGTGCATGCTTCGGACAAGACCTAATAAAAACTGAGATCCTGTGTCACTGCAAGCATTGGTATGATATAAAGAACCCTCACTGCTCAATGGCCCCTGAATGCCAAGTAAAGGTCAAAATTTGAAGCCCTTCACCGGTATATGGTGACGTCTGTACATTAAGTGAAAAATTCTTGAATGGGACGTAAAACAACATACAATCAATCAATCAAATTTAAATCTTGTCCCTGGGAGTTAAAGTTAACAAGCTTTGACTGTAATTCCTTCATTTCCATGTCACTCAATCTCCTTATACCAAGTTCTAAAGAGTCTATGTTTTCTGCAGGAGCCCTGTGTATCCTGGATAAATAAAATTTTGTGTGATTACTATTTTATATAAATAATTATTGTAGTAACTCAAAGTGGGGAATGCAGGGTTGTCCTTAGGAATTATAATAGTAGGGGACATTAAAAAAGTAGAAGGGTGTCCATGTATATAATTGTGCCTCCCTTAACATGATATTGAGGGGGGAATTATACTAGAAATAAAACAGGAGATTGCATCTTCATTGGATGCATTCTTTGGTCCTTGAATTCCTTGGTCCTCCTGCAAGTCTTAGGGGAAACCATGGGAAAGGATCTGAACCCTGCCCCCTCTCCCACCCCCTTCCCCCATCCCCATAAGAGCCCTTTACTCTGTTATTAAAGTTAAATATATGTAACATTTCATGATTGATCAATACTCTTGACATTTATTATATGATAATGCTTTTATTTCATGAAAGGCCCTTATATTTAGTTTTAGGACTTTCAGTGTGACATTTCCTGAACATTAAAACCTATCATTATATCATCAATTAAATACACCCATATTATATTTCCATATCCCACTAACAACGCAATTTCATTTATATTGACCAAAATTTTGCTATATCTGGTCACATTCATGTGCAAAAAAATGTACTTATAATCATAGCTATAGATCTATCAGGGGCCTACATGTACATGGCTAGGTGAATGAACATTTTATAAATATCGGTGATTTAATAACCAATTATCACCCCATTATGAGCAGACTGTTAGATACAAAGCATCAGGTCTGAATCTAATTACTTATATTGTCACAGACAGTTCTGACAGACTGACAGGGATTTTTTTGTGCCAGGATTTAAACCTCTTTTTATTGAAATCTACCTTAGTGGGATGATGTTATCTTGTTTATTTTGATTTACCCTGAAGGGAGTTTTATAGCTATATAAAGGAAAACTATACCGCAAGCAGTAAGTTTAAATCAATTTCTATACATATTGATGCATATGGATGTAAAACTTTGTAATCTTTTATCAAGTTTCATTTTAATGTATTTCAATCTTTACAAGATAACTCAATTATTCAATTTGTATATTGCATATATATTTCATATGTCCTTTGACCAATTTACCCAAGTATGAACACATTAATTTCATATGATGTCACATTCTCACCATTAAGGCTTATGTAAATATAATGACTCAGTAATTCAAACTCAATTAGAGTAATATATATCTTCTTTTTAGATCAGATTTTTAAAATATTCTCTATTTGAAACTTTCTTTTTTTTGAAGTCATGTTCTCTCACAATGTTATCAAATGAATACAGGGATATGTACAAACATAAAATTTCTTTCTCTGTCAAATTAAATACCAATAAATAACATTTTCTAAATAAAATATCCAGAGCATGAACACTGACATTCTGCACAATTAAATCTCATTTACAGCTAGGTGACAAATCTGTGCATGCCATTTAACTATATCCTTGTGCTTGGGTATGTCATGATCTTTAAAGCACTGTAAGAAAAATGTGTGTTTTATGCAATTTGGTGTTGTAATAAGTAAATCTATTAGGGTTTAAAAACAATGCTCACATCACAATATATATTGACAGTTGGCAGTACCATTTATCAATAAAAATTCCTGGTCTAATTTTTTAACACCCCTATTGTTCAGGTCCATCATAGCTAGACAATACATGCATGTATGTTTTACATACTTCATTGACAAATTTATATGCCCCTGGCCATCAGTTCATCAGCAATGATACACTGTGATAGTTTGTTTTAAATTGCAGAAAATGAAAACATTAATGGAAAAATGACTCTTTTTTCCTAGAGCAACATTCCTTTTCATTTTATTCTGATAAAGATGTTTCAAGGTAACTATAGATCAATAAATAGTTGCTTAGGTGGCGCAGTGGATTGCTTAAAGGGTCTGTTCTAGAGTTGCAAAATAAGGAGTCAATCCTTATGTCACAGGTGTGAATCCCACTGTGGAATGTGGAGACTGGTCCTTTGGATGAGACCATATAAACTGATGTCCCAAGCTGTAGTAGGTGCTGGCACAATAAAGAACCCTCCCTGCTCAATGGCTCTGAGTGCCAAGTATAGGACAAAATTTGCAGCTCTCCATTGGCATATTGGCAAGTGGTAACTTCTCCATATGAGTGAAAAATTCTTGAGAGGGACGTCGAACAATATACAGTCAACCAATACATCAATAGACACTGAACTACATCAGTTAATCAGTGATGTTTTTCCTTAAGATTTAGAAAAAAATTAATAATTTGTTTGAATCTTCCTTGTTGCTTTATAATATATGTGAATTAGAATTCATGCAAAGAAAAAATTAAAAGAAACTTAATATTTTAAGAGTTGGAGGAATTAAAAGTATAATGGAATGAATTGCATACTTATTTATATAATCAGGTGACTTGTCTGTTCTCTCTTTTGTTCAGACTGATGTCAGAATAATTCATGTAAGAATACATAGTGGGTTACCATCCCACTTTAGGACATGGAGACCAATCCTTCAGATGAAACTGTATTAACCCAGGTCCCATGTCGCAGTAGGTGCTGTTAAACAAAACATCCCTTCCTGCTCAATATGGCCCTGAGTGCCGATTATAGGACAAAATTTGTAGTTCTCCACCAGCAAGTGGTGGTGTCTCCATGTTGTGAAAATTTCTTGAGAGGGATATGATACAACACAAATCAATCAATCATTATAAAGTTGTTCTTGTTACCACTGCATTGTTGCCTCATGTTTTGTGTCCTTAAATTTCTTTTCTGTCTTTTCATGTTGCTGTTATTTTGCTGTTCCCTGATTTTATTGTCGTGTCTGTCTTTTACATTGTTGTGCTTAATACCGTTCCACTCTTTTTCTTGCTCTGATGTGGCATCTTCAGTTTGTTGCCCTTCTTCCTCCTATAGTTGCCCTGAATTTTTCATTTCTTCACTTTTTCAACCTTCCAGTCTTGATTCCTTGGAATTGCAGTATTAAATTTCTCACATCTGAAGGGTAGTGATGCGAATTTTCCCTGTTGGTACACCATGGAAATCATATAGAGTTATTAATTTTACTACATGTAACATATCAATGATTGATGACCAGTATTTCTTTCATCTCTTCATTATTAATTATTATTTGCTCATTACATATAAATTAGGCCCAGGAGATCTTTTTACTTGGTACATAGATCACTTTTTTTAAACAGGAATGACTGAACATTTTTGTGCAACATGTGGATGAAATGTTTTCATTTTCTGTACATCTCTGACTATCAAGATGATTAAGTCAGATTTCATGCAGTCTTGCAGATTGGATTGAATAAGAGCCCGTGTGACTGAGCTGGGTTTTTACGTGTTACTTTATCTAAAGAAGGAATTTTTAGAAGTCAAAGATTCATGGAATGATACTGTTGGGATCATTTCCTGTGCTCTGTATCCTGAGTTATCCAAATTATATATTGAAGCATGATTAATCTTTAACAGAGTTGCAGTGATGAAAGAAGAGTTTATTAACCTTTTTAATTGAAGGGCTTTGAAAATGCTATTATTACAAATAAAACGCAATAAATTTTTAATTTTTAGAATATATGTTTAGGGCTCTTTTGCCAAAATTAAATCCTCGCTAAAAATTCTACATATATAAATAGTGTTGGAACTCAACATAATTATGTTGAATTTTAATGTCACCACTAATTATTCAAGAGCATGTTCATTCAGGGATATATCTGGAAGAAAAAGTGAAAAACATAACTTACTACAGGGAGACATTAAGTTAAGAGAACACCTCTAGGAAAAGTGCTACTTATTAATAATTTTTTTTTAATTTAACCCTGAGTCATTTTACATAGTGAATATACCTATTAAGGTTTCATATAAATAACACAGATATATGTTTATTGTTGAATGCTTACCCAGAAAAAGTATTTACCAACCTGGCAACATGCAGTTAAATTTAATTATCTTGGACTCTGATATCTCAAATACTATGGATACTTAATGTGCACTGACAGTCCCAAATGCTTTTTTCCTAACAATTTTTATCATCATTTTCTCATATTTTGAGTTTGAGAAAACAAGGGGTTTTTTTTACTGTACATGCATAACTATAAAGTAGTTGAGGGGATATTGTAATTGAGATATAAAATCTGAAACTAATGTGAAGGTAAAGTGAGAATTATTGGCATTCATTATAAGACATTAACCAAACTTGATCAATTTCTTGTTCCTACTAAATGACCCAAAGAAAAATCAGGTATATGTTTAAAGTCATAGAAAGATCTGGAAGGTAGAGTACCTCGATCTTGTTTCATGCATGGAGTTAGTCATTTTTTTGTGGTTTCTACACTATAACAACTTACTCAAGTATGGGAATTTTATGTGTGATTTACAAATTAACAGTTTTCTAAAAATCTTATTGATGTGCGGTTGCCCAAATGTTTATCTTTAATCATATTTATTCCTTTATTTTATTACAGACATGGAAGAATCAGGCCAGGTCTTCCTTGCCATCATCAGTGCTCTGGGGTCAATGGTGGTGCTGGTGGTGGCAGTGTTGTTGTGTGGGTGGTGCCTCAAGAAGTCGGATGATGATGACGAGGAACTGGACAGCTCTGACATCCTGGCTCAGAAGTACACCGCTGTGGCGCCCCAGGACTCAGACGAGTCTGACGGGGTCAGGGTGCTGAACAAACGGTCCTGGGAAGCCAGACCCTCCATGCATGGCTCTCCCATGCTAGGAAGAGAAAGCGTCAGGTACAGTGACATGTATACTTTTTATGAATTATTTCTATGTACTAGATACATATACAAAGTCATGGCAATTCTTTGGAAAAAGGAGAAGCCTAGATGGATTACAATTAGAAATTGAAAATGTAATATATTTGTGTATGATGGTTTGTTGAAGTTGAAAGGTAAGATTAATAACAAACATAAAACATGTGAATCAATTTTAAAACAGAGGAGGATTTTCTATAATTTCCCTACATCCTTTAAAAACAGAGTCTACTTAATATGTGAGGACTAGCTGACAGCATTCAAAATACTCAATTGCTGAAACCATTAATTTACTTAAAATATTTTGTTTGATGTCTTTATCAGCACAAGTGTACATACAGCTAAAGTAAATTAAATAATTCCAAAAAAAAAAAAAAAAAAAAATTGAAATTGTTTTAGTTACTGTTAACAAACAAGAAAATTTCAAGTTTTTTTTAGTTTTAAAATATCCATTTTAAGATTAAAAAAAAATTGAAATTGTTGTTTGACTTACATGTATACAAATTTCAGATGAACTACTCTCATGTTGCCTACCTTAATCTTTTACTAAGGCACTGCAATTTAATATCTGAAATTAATGTTTATTGTTATTATTTATACCTTAATTGTACATTTATGTGTGTGTGTACTGCTCCTGGATAAATTTAACTGAAAATTTTAAGTTTTGTTCATCAAAATGAATAAAACAAATTATTTTCATTTCTTTTCCTCTGGTTAAAATCACAATTAAGATGTTTATTGGAATTCAAAGAAAATAAAATTTGTCCTTTTATGAAAATAAAATTTGTACTTTTAAGTATAGGACAAAAGGACAAATTTTATTTTGGAGATCTCCAATGTATTTTGGTTGTTTTAAGTGATCAATTTTGCACTCTATGCTTAAAAGTAAGCCAGGGCATCAACAATATGTTCCAAAACATGATGGTTAATTTGCATAACGGGATGAAGTTAAATCAAGTTTTATTTTTGAAAAATTAATTAAGAATCACAATTTTTTAATGTCCCTGGCATACTCTCAACTAGAATATACAATATAACATATATTTTCATTTCATTGTGAAATAAAATGGTAGATTTAGACTTTAAAAATGTAGACATAGACTTAAATTACACGAGGACCTCCATGCCAATTTCAATAGTCCTCGCCCAATGACGTCAAACATCTAGGCAGCCGCACGAGATTTACATGCATATTTTGCCACCTTAGCATCAGACACAGAGACAGATGCGCACAAGATTTGCATGCATTTTAGGCCTCCTTGGCTCCTGACCTATCGACCTGCCTAATTTACATTCCGGCAAATTTTAAAAGTAAAAACTCCGACAACTTTCAAAGAGTTGTCGTAGAGAAAAAAAATTAGAAATGGAAATATAATGTGATCAATTTTGCACTCTATGCTTAAAAAGTAAGGTTCAGATTCCGTCATTTACTTATATGTTCCAAAACTTGATGGTTATCATGAGAAGAGAGGGAGTTAAATCAAGTTTTATTTTTAAAAATTTAAAGAAGAATCTCAATTACTCTGATGTCACTGCAATAAAAACGTTTTATTTTTACCAAAAAAATTGTTTTGACACTTTCTTCAAAGCTGGATTTTGTGTTTCATAAAGTAATTATTTCAATATACACATTTTGTAATGATTTTTGGTGTCATTTACTAAAACAGATACAGTACCTTGTGTAAGTGAATTGATATATTCTCCTCTAAATGTTTTTTTTCTATCAACTTCAAAGATCAAAATAATTGCTGCATGGTAGCATTCGATGCAGAAATGTGAGCATTAAATGAAATAGCCTTGGAAGTGCACCAATATGTTAGGATTTAGGGTTTGGATGAATTACATGTAGTTGGTCTGGTATGCAAAAGATGACATTAGAAAACTGAAATGGAAGTCATGTCTGATTTGGAATTAAGACCACATAGTCTGACCTCCATGCTGACCTGCTAATTACTGTCTGACATTTATTTATCACATGATATCCAATTCTCTTATTTATGGTGTCTATTGGATAGTTTATAAATTTGAAAAGTTTATACGAAATGATAACCATCTTTAAGATGAGACCATTTAAGGAAGTCATTTTTTATTTGTGACGTTTAACACTATGAAATGAAGAGGAGGAGAGACAACTCTAACAGAAGTTTTACCAGTTTGATACACCATCAAGAGGGTCTTATGAAACGACACCGATAATCACAAGAAAAGGGAAAAAAAGATTTGTTATGAACACTGTCCTTACACCAGATAATGTATCCATAAAACACACTTTTTGGGTGCTTACTTTTTGGTTACAGAAAAATTCATGCATCGTCTGAAGCCACGGTTCGGAGTCTGCATTTGTTCTCTACTGCATTTTGGTCGTGGTTTGCGACGGTGAGATTCATTAATGTACATTTCCAAAAATTGAATAAAATAACAAATTGTATGGTGTTTGTTTATACACTGAATCACGCAAATATCTATATGAAAGGTAATGAGTATACGGTGTTTGGCAAAAATACCAAATGTATACATGGTAAATACAACTAATTATTTTTAAAAAAACCCTTACAACACTAGTATTAAAAGATAATCCTTTTGCTGTATTAACAAATTTTATCAAGACAGAAAACCAGATTTCAAAAGTAACTTGTAAAACATTTTTCACTCCATACTCGAACTACATTTTTAATAGACAATACATGTATTTGGGTGCAAAATTATTTCCTTTGACTTAAGATTCATTGGTCTTTTCAATCAATGTTTGTGTAGAAAAAAATACTGGTTGGCTGAAAAGTAAATCAGATTGATGTGCTCATATTGCTGTGCTTTTCTGATTGAAAAGTTATGTCAAACTATGAATAACTATCAACGCTTCTATCAAAAGAATGGGTGATTGCCACTTATATTGTAAAGTGCTGGTTAAAGGATAAAGGTAAATAACTCTTGTCCACGGTTATATATATGCGCAAATAATCTATATGTGAATGTTCGACAGAACACTTCATTTTATTTAATACGTGCTCACATGGAAACTGAGAAACGTGAGAGATAAATTGAAGATAATTGCAATATGCATTCTCAGTCTTTGTAAACGGATGGAAATTTGTAATTCCTTTGGAAAATATTTTAGAACCATTGGTCTGGAGGACTTTTTAGGCAATCGTATAATTTGGTATACAGAAGGAAACATTTCCTTTAAACGTTGAAAATCGATAACAAAATCAAATTGCAATGCTCACTTTTATAATCCCCTAAATAATCCAATAGGTAATTTTCATAGTTAACTTTTAACAATTCTCTTGAAAAAATGAATGAATAATTATTATGTCATTGACTGATTTAAGGAAAAACGATACCAAAAAAAAAATGGATGCCTAGAATGGTATATATATTTTTGGACTAATTTCATTAAAAATGATGCAAATAATAAATTTCTAGAATAAAAAGAAAATGTAAACCTTCTGTGTTGTTTAAAATTCTGCCTCTCTTAAACCATCCTTTAAAATTTGTACAAATATGTATCACTTTAAATTCCATTTATTTTGAAAGGATGACTGCACTTAAGGAAACTTAGAAATTGCGACATAATTAATTTTAAAAATGGGCATATTTCTTTTAATGGTAGAAATGGCCAATGTCTTAACTGCAACTTTGTGTAATTACGTTAATTAAAAGTTCGTATTAACGAAGTTCGAAGTAGTTTTTATTGGGAGGGGTCATCGCATATTCTGGAATCTCCATAGGATAATGAGTACGCCCACCTTTTTACAGGCATAATACATAGTCAGCGCATGTTTGTCTATTGTTCTCCTTTTTATGGTAGTTGTATATTTATATATATTACCTCATATTAAAAGGAGATCAATAGACAAACATGCGCTCATGGTTAAAAAGAGAAAAAACTGTTTCTTCGTGTGTTCACTTTCTCTATAGTAAACAGGCCATTTTGACCACGTTGTTACCTGTTGAATATTATAATTAACCACGTGATTTCTATACCCAGGTAACTCTGTGAATACTAAAATTCCATCACGTGACGTGTAAGGAAACACGCATTCTGCTAGGCGATAGTGATTGTCCATATCTGTTTTAAACCATTCCCATGTGTGTGTTATTCTTTTTTCTCTGTGTGTAAGATTATTCTTATATTTATCTCAAAAGCGTTTCATTTTACTATATTTATATATTTTCGAGTGTATTGTATGTCTACATGTTCGTAGTCTACAAGAAAAAAGAGATTTATTTATTATGTTTTGAACCATCGCTTATCATGAACATCCAAAGTAAGATCCAGTAAATAAAAATGAAATCATACCATCCCCAGCACGCTAATTTATGGGGAGAAGAAATTAAGAAAAACTTAAGTAATTGTGACGTTTTTCTGTCTTTTTTTTTTAAAAAAAAAGAGAAAAAGTAAACCAAGTCTTAATGTTGTTAGCGGGTCTCGATCCCAGGCCTCAACATTATCGGTTCTGTGCATTACCGACTGAGCTAGTCGGCACTTATATTCGAACACGCGAATTGTTGACATCAGCCATTGCTGTTGATTATCAATGGCTACTTCTACCGGTCGATGTTATTTGTTATTAGTTATATACTTTATTTGAAAACTTAACAAATAATACTGACAAACATATGCCGAGAGAGAGAGAGAGAGAGAGAGAGAGAGAGAGAGAGAGAGAGAGAGAGAGAAAGAGAGAATGCACCAAATATAAATACATTCTAATTTTAGACCACTCTTCACAATATTAGCTCCGCCTCTTATGCATATTTATAAATCTTATCTCCAATCAAGGGCAGATAAGTCTAATTTCCCGATATTTGCAGAGAGGTGGGGTAAGAAAACAACAAATTATGTTATTGCAACGCCGTTTATAAGCTTTATGACATTGCCTTTCATTTGGAAATAGACCAAACTCTATTAGAAAAGACTTAAGGCAAAAATAAAAACAAAAATAAATGTGATAACAGAGATTGAAAAAGACCCAAACACCGGCGTTAAGTGCAGTCATCCTTTGAATAAAAAATTAAAAACTACACGGTGAAACTTATTTATTTTACTCATAAAAACATGATAAAAACATTGTAAAAACATTGTTATTTTCAAATATATTGACAAAAGTTTGCTTGTATTACCTGTTCTTAAATACTATTTACTTTCGAGGAAAAAGGCAATTACGATGCCAAAACAACATCGAAAATCTATATAATATTTGGGACCTTTATCAATCTCATAGCGAACTTCCAACGTGCATACTTGTGGTTTATACTCATTCTCTATTTGTTTACACGCATGCATTTGATTGATTATACTCTTGTCAATTGATCAAAAAGATTTGTGAAGTTTGGCTGTTATGAATTTGACCTATTTTCTCCCCATTTCCTGAACAATTGGTGGCTTCAGACATGAAACTGTTAAGATCAGAAGCTATGGAATATTCAGTGGGTATCGTTTGATCTGAGAGTGTATAAAGATTATATCACAAGCCGAATGATAGATTGATTTTTTTTCATCAGTTTTACTTGTTGCCTTTGGACGTGTTTAGTCGAAGTGCATTCTAAAGACTGTTTACAGCGTATTGTAAATGTATTCTGAAGTTTAAGATTCATATCTCGTAAAGCAGGAGATTTACAGAGAGTGTTATGTTTCAGTGTTCTAGTTATTTGTTGCAAATATTTATGTATAAAACTATCAGCTGCACTAGAGCTTACACGTAGCAACTATCCGAGGAGTAAATTCGGGAAGAATGGGGTGTTAGAAATTGATTATCTCCAGGAAATAAAAAAAAACCCCTCCTTTTAAAAAAATATCTCTGCTGTGATAATTATATTTAATGGTTGAGCCAAGAGTGTAATGAAGTATGGAACGATTCTTTAGAGGGGCAAAATGTTTGAGATACCATAAACTGAATTTATCTAATGATAAGAAATTAGCCCATTCTTGGTAATTATGGTCACATATCAATGAGTACTCATTTTGCATACATCTTTCGTGACAAGGGACTTCTGTCTTGAAGGTCTAATCCAAAAGACGCGTGACTTTCATTTCTAACGTCTCATTCTTGGATGAGAAAGTCACACCCTATATGGTAGTTTGACGCGCAACGGTATAAAAGCCTCGCGATCACGAAGCAAAGGTCCGACCACTACGCTAAAGGGTTGACACACGTGATGCAAGACCCCATCATTCCTTAACATTATGCACAATGTATGGTTATGTTTTTAATGGGTGTGATTTTGCAAAGTGCTTTGATTTAAATGCACTTTAAGGGAAATGACATTAACGAATTGTTAATATATATTTAATGCATTGAAAAAGCACAAAAGAATTCTACTGGACAATAAGGTCTCCGTCTGAGCCTTTTGGCTGTTTTTGTTGAAATGTGGTAAACAGTTCTACCAAAAAAAAATCTATAACTCCCCCTCCCCCTCTCTCTCTTTCTCACAATTATTCAGTTCTCAAAACTGCATATTTACTGTACTACAGTTTATTTTCGCATAAATTTCCATAATGATGACTCCCTTGTTTGTTTTAGGGTCATTCTTCTGTGGGTCATATGTTATGGACAGTGTTACGGAAGTGAAAATACGTGAAATTCATGCAAACATCACGAAACTATACCCTCTGCTTTATTGGTTAACAGTCAAAAGTCAAAGGAGAACCAGAAATCTATATTCAAATCCAGTTTAAGAGAATTGAGTCTTCACTCTCTGATTTTGTTGAGGATGTTAATACAATGAGAGAAAAAGTACCCTTTTTTGGAGTGGTGATTATAATTTAGGCATTGAACGTTAATTAGTTCATTTGTACTGATTATTCTCATTACTGTCACGGCAAATTCTTTTACTCGAATTTTTATTTGAAACCCTGTTACTGTAACGATAAATTTGTCGATTTCTTCTTCCTGATTTAATTTGAACATGGGGCTTGTCTTCTCTTTCTCATGAGAATAGATTTTCTTCACACCAGTATGGGAAGCATTTTGTGACAAAGAATAAAAACACATAGAGGAGGAAGATGCTTGAGATAATTTGATTGTCCTCGTTAAATGAGAAACTATTCCAATCAGATATTGTAAGAACATAAAAAGAAATGTTCTTGTCTGCAGCAAATTGGTACGTCTCATTAAATTTGTCGAGGGGAATTTCTAACTGATTTTGATATTGCTCATTTGGTTGTTTTCTTCTATCATTATACATCGTTATGTACGACTGGCATAAGGAAATGTCTATTAGTAAAGTCTACAGTCCGATTTCACCTAGTAGTTTGCCTGTTTAAAGAGCAATTAATTTCCTTTGATCTATAGATATTAATGAGGGGATACAATGGAAATCGATGAATTGTATATAGTTTCAATGGCCCTCTGATTTTGATTCCTGTTTGTTACCTTCATATTTAATGGCATGGCATATTATCCAAGTAAACCAGAAATTCATAGCGATAGTTGCTGCTTGAAGAAAATGGGTTGAATAAAGGCTGCACTATTATGAAATAATTATTTGCATTATATCTGGCGCTTTTTGTTTAAAGAATTATTATACACTCTGTAAAATGCCCTTTGTAATCATTTGCAGCTTGCAGTGTCTTTTTTAGAAACCATATATATTTAATTTTATCCTGCTTGTTTTGAGAAAAAAGGTTGTACGCAGTTAATAAAAATTATTTTTTGTTTTGATAATTCAAAAAAGAGTAATGTAGATATTCTTAACATAATTTTGATATAGACTGCTATTTAATAGGGTGTTGTGATATTTGAAGAGGGCCATACAATCTGACATAGATTTCATTACACTGTAATCTCATTAGACTGTCTTGATGTCGATTTTTAAGTATTAATTTTCATTTAACTATTATTTTGAAAAATGCCATTTAATGCATTTTCAGGGACGTAGCATCAGAAATTTCATTTTTTCCCCAACATAACCTTTACTGTAGTAAATGTTCAGTGATAGGATGGTTGGCCTCCCCACTTTATGACCATCGTATAGTGATAGCAAGGTTTGTAAGGAAAAAATTGGAAGTGATGGTAAGTTGGCTTTGAAAAGTTGGCCACTACCCCCCCCCCCCCCCCCCCCCCCACGAAATAATTTTCGAGTTTGTGTAACTTTAAATTTTTTTTTTTTTTTTTTTTTTTTTTTGCTTGTCAACTTTTTCAGGTAAGTAAAAAAATTTTTATGAGGTTGGCCCCCCCACTTTCAAAAACGATGCTACGTGCCTGATTTTATAAATAGAGTGGATGCTCTCCTTTTTCTTTCAAAAAGTTAATCAACCTAAATGCAAATTTCTATCTCTTGTTGTGCTTTTGGTAAGAAAGAATGAATGTTACTGTAAGGTTCTTTCTAAGGTAAGTAATTATCAAAAGAGTCATTGATTTTACATGTATATGTTGTGTAAGGTCGAATCCAATTTTGAACTCCTACTGGGACGCCATTATATATATACCGTTGAAGGGTTTCAAATTTAAACACTCAAGGCTATTGAGCAGTGAGGGTTCTTTAAATATGATTATGGGCCTTGGTTTTCATAGTCTCATCCGTAAGACCTCCATACCTTATGCCGGCTTATTGAAGAAAGAAAGTCACCACCTATGTTTGAGGTTTTACGTAAAGTGGCAAAGAATCGAATACGATTCTCCCGATGAAGAAGAGAGAAGATGTTTCATTTTTAGTCCGCGTCAAAGTAGTTGACGGTCATTTACACATTTTCTTATGGTTCGCCTCAAGGCTGAGCCCGACACCTCATGCAAATGTGTAGAGTTGGCCAATTAATAGAAGTATCTTGGTAAGCAGGGAAGACATGAACATGTCATTGTCCTTTGGAGACAATCAATTAAATGTGCTTTTGGTCATCCGATGAAGTTGATATGATAAATGAGAATAATACATGACGTGAACACGCTCTTCATGGTAAAATTACCGAATCGATACACTCATTTACTTATTTTCGCTTTATGTTTAATTTTGGCCTATAACAGGGGGAATTTGATAAAAACATTTTGATTTTTTTGATCCCTTTGTTTAAATGAATGTTTCTTTAGAGAAAGACATGACACATTATTTTAACACTTTAAGATTCTAAACCAACGCTATAAGTACAAAGACATCATTTTTCAATGGTTAAAAAGATACTGGTATATTTAAAGATAATTAAATGCATGTAAAAAAATATTGAAGAAAATATAAATATTAGACATACTTATACAAGTTAAATGTATAAGTTTAACTGCATACTACATGTACGTGTACTTAATTTTTCATTTAAGTTTTTAAAAAATAGAATAATGAACCGGACAAAAACTTGTATTTAATTAATAATAAGGATGGCAGGAGAAAGGTAGATTTCTGAACGTCTGAGTCTTTTGTTAAGAAGACTTTATGCACATGGCCCAAGACATCAATCTGACTCTGCCATAAGAATTGGCAGAAACCGTCGCATTTTGTGCAGACTCTAATGCACATTGATGCACGATTGAATTAAAACGGCATCTTAACGGCATCCCAAGGAGACATATACAAATGTAGCATGGAAACAAATTCTGTTGAACAGAGCTTACAGTGTGTTTGCCTATCCGATTCGAAACATAACAGGAAGAATATTGAATCTGGAGATAAAAGTATACCTTTTTAAGTAGGGTTAACAAAACTCGTAATAAGGGTCAGTTTTTGTTACCGCTTACATAGCCTAAATTATTATTACATGTAAAAAAAACTTATTTACTACTTGAGGACGCTCTAAACACTGTACACAAAAGATTTCTATTTATTGCGTAGTTTTATACAGTTAGAGTGATTGCCCGTAGGGGTAAAATTAAAAAAAAACCAGTTATTTATCATTAATTACGTAATTTATAATAGATTGAAATATTTTTAATATTCTATTCTAAATCCATTCATTACTTTCAAATGAAAGTACAATAAACAACAAACACACCGTTTGGACATAGCAACGACACGCAGTAGCTTTATTTGTAGTGTACATAACATATGTAAAATTTTAAAATCAATTTGTATATATACATGTTTATGTTGGATTGAATAAATCATGATAAAATTTAACTTTATCGTGCTCTACGTGTCGTCCTAAACTGGTATTTAAACCACTGTTCACCTCTTATATAGCCTTGCTAACGAGACCGGTTCTAAAGAACCACGTGATATTCACTAGGTATTCGAATGAAAACCTTGTAATTCCGAAAAAGTCATTCATTATCACACCAAGTAGAAATTGATTTCTGTCTAATTCGTTCCTCAGACGAAAGAAATCATATTTATATAAGACCAAGAGTAAGAAATTTAATTAATTATTTTCATTAATTTTCCCAATGTAAGTAAACAACAGTGATTTCCGCTCACAAATAGTTCATTGTCTTTGAAAATTTTTCTTGCACAAATAAGGCACGCACCCTATGTTTTAAATGAATGAAAAAGTCTCAATCTGCATATCTTTATATGATATATTTTTCTCTGAGCCTTAAACAGTTTCCATTAGTGTTTAGAGCTTCTTTAACCTGAAAAAAAGAAAATAGCATGTATAGTTAGCTAAATATTCTGCAGAATCTATAACTTACATGTACATGTGGTAACCAATTCTTAACCAAGTAAGTCAGGTATTCATAAAATAAAGTACAGTAAATAGTTGTTTTGAACATATTTTATTGTATAATTCATACAAAGAGGTTGGTAACAAGTTCTTACAACTTAGAAAAACCTTTCCTTGTAATATACACAATAATTATAATTAGTGATTGCCAAAAGAGTAATTAACAATTGAAGATGTAAAGTTATACATATATAGTAAATATCCCACCTCTGGAATTCCGGGCTCCATATTTATGCTCTAATCAAAGATTTGAATTGTTTGTAGATGTAAAAATATATATAGTCAAAGATATAAATCAATATTTATTCTTTTATTGGATTTTTATAGAGAAGTTGCAAGTATAAGGAAGTGTACTTAAATGTTTGTGCTTTAGCTCTCTCTCAATGTGGTGTTGTGGTCATGCATAATTAACGTAAGTACGATAAGTCGCAGTAGACCATTCACATTAATTTAAGAATCCCTCGGAGGAGGTTGATGCCTTCTTTTTTGTTAATAAAATGTAGATATTGCTTTTTTTATGTTTAATATTGTTTTTGGTTAATACTATCATTATTTTATTATTGTTGTAAAGAAGGATAAATTTCATGTGAAGAAAGCATAAAGGGGGTCGTTCACACCGATATACTTGTAATCACACTACATACATGACTGTAGAGAAATATAGTTTTATTTTTTTCTTTTCTTTCATTTTGTATATGCGTTATGTGCATTGGACTTGCATTCTTTGAACTTATCAGAAGAATTCACATCAAGCTTCTTCTTTGAAATTATTAAATATATGCAGCCACTTTATTAAGGTTATCCTTGAAAAAAGAAGTATCATAGTCAAATGTAGAGCAAACTTTAAAAAAAAAATTATCAAATATTCATCATTAAACTATTTCCAAATTTAATTCTATGCTGATTAATCAGGCACTGAACCCCCACTCCATCCATAAATAATTAAATAAATAAATTTTTAAAGTGTACTCTTGAAAGTCATTGAAGAAGAAAATAATTGCATTTTTTCCCCTAAAATAAGTACAAAACTATTATACCAATTAACAGTTTCACAAACCTATCCTCGCACCATTCGACGATTAACTGAATACTTGTTGACTTGTAAACATTTAAATTACCAAAAATGCATTCTTTCAAAAGGGAAGTCTCAGTTTAAGGCTGTTTAACTTGTATTGCATCTTACAACTATATGACTCGTAGCATGAAACAATAAAAATGGAATCAATATAAAATACACATGTCTTAATACTGAAGCTACCCATTAAATGGCAAAAAATATTGATGATAAAGTATGGAAAAAATGGTTGCCACTGCATGATTTCGATCAAGTGAATTACCTTAGAACAGACAATGCTTTTCTTTTATCAGTTTGATTTCTTCTTTTTATATTGTCGCTAATGCTGCCTTTATATTCTTTGGGGGCTACATATCGAATGTTACAATCTATACAAAGATTGAAGGAGAGAGGGATCTGATCAATACATAGTGTTGGGGATTATGTACAGTTGATAGTGTTTGGAAGCTTTTTTTCTTGTAAAACAGCTCGGAAAAATGAAAATTATCATCGTCATCAAGTTTAGATGGTTACCAAAAGAATTTAGGCTTAGTTCTACTTCAACATAGAAAGACTCTTTCAGGCACGTTGGCGTTTTATTGACATTTTGGGATGCAGAAAGAATAAAAAAAAAAAAAAGCTAGTGACTGTTGAGGAAAAGGGAATTTAGACATATTGTGGCAGGTTTGGGAATTTTAATATTCTTCTTTCAGGGGCCCGATATGCTGCTGGTCTGGCAGTAATTTTGTTAATGCTAAATATCATGCATAAATCACGTAATAGGGGATTTATTATCTGGTTGAAACCACTGCCTGTTATTTTTGTTCGATACTTTCCACAGCGGTTAGGAAGAGACATAGTCACATCCTCCTATGGAATGGACTGTTTTTAGATGGAACATAACAATGCATTACCATCCGGATTCCATGTCACTACAAATTAAAGTGATCGATAAGACACTATTAATTGGATTGGACTTGTCATTAAACTTTAAGGAAGCAGGTTATATATATAGGAATGCCATTTGTTCTTATCCACAGGAAAGGCTTTAGTTACTAAGTCATCCAAACGTCTAATGGTATTAATGTAAGATTACCTATTGATTTTGAAAAGAAAGCATTTGTCTTCAGGAAGAAAAATGTATCTCTTAGAATCCTGTGACTGGATTTGGTAAGCGTCACAGTTAGAAGGTGAAGAAACTGATATGCAGTTTTTCTGCTTTGACATATTACTGTTGCCATCGAGATGGGACTCATTTGGAGTATCGAGGTGACATCAAATGATATTATTATCGCTAATGGTGAATCGCAATCAGTGATGCATAATTTAGTCCTGTGATTCTCCAGGCGATAACAGAACTTAAATTCTGTGGAGTGCAACTGGTACATACTATAACTTGGTAACAAATACCGAACGGACTTTTCTAGAGTTACACTTGGATCTTATTCGTGATGTCCATGAAGTATTTGGAATATATATTGATGTGATATTTTTTCCCTACTTTGGTTGAGTTGACCTCAGGATGGCTTGGTCTTGCATCAACACAGGGACATCCAGGTAAATTAGGACATCGATCTCAATCATTCTCATGCATGCAATCAATAATAAGCTCACGGGAGGTTTTCATACTAATCGCGCGTCTTTGATTTTACCTAAGCCTCTCCAAACTTTCATTGTCCTGGGACTTGTTCGGATTGATTTTCTGATTTTCTAACATTAAGTGGAAATAAAAGAGTTTTTTGATGCAGTTGGAGACAAATAGATTGATTTATTTGATTTCATTGTGAAGTCATGGTCATTAGGGAAATGGGGTTTTTAAAATGAAATTAGGTAGCTGATGAAGAAAACATCTACCCCATAAAAGTCAACAATTTATTGTTTAAGACCATTTAAGAAAAGTGATCCGCTAAACGTCTAAAAAGGGGCGGAAACCATTATTGTAGTTCTGTGCAAAGTTTGATTTCGGTACAAGGACATTCCGAATGTATGTTCGATATCCCTTTCTTCCGTGTTCTTTTTGTTGAGAGGATTATGAAATTGCATAGACCAAAACTTCCGTGCCAAGGAGAATTGAAAAGAAATGACTTATTAAAGATGCCCTTGAGAATTTGGAGTCACGAAGCTATAGTTTTTAAGGTTGATTCCGTGATTGATTTAATTGTTACGAGACTAACAAAGACAAATTTAGTTTTGTGTATTTCAAAATTATATCAACCTCCTTGAAAATCTCAGTCGAAAAACTGTTCTGCATTTAGTCAGAGTGATGATAAAATCAAATCGTTAAACTTAACTAATTGTTGACACTTCTACAGAAATGTTGGCGTTCATTATTCTAACAGTACATTCAGGTGGTACTTTCTTTAGTAGAAAGATAATAGATTAAAGAATGGCAGTTAAATGTATTCTCCTTTTGGTGCAACCAGATCCATTTTTCTACACAATATGTATAAAAATAAGAATTAACCAAGATGGTACATCATCAATTGCTATATCATTTCTCCTCGGATCATGCTTAAGTGATGATTATACACTACGGTACCTCTGATTGTCATTTCTAATGCCTTTGACCGTCATTTTACCCAGGGACTTGTAGGATACGATGCTGATATGGGGACAATCGATGTGTAAGACAGTATTTTCAGAGATAATTACTGGAAAAGCGAAGACTAAAGAGCCAGTTTATGGGTTCATCACAAAAATGTGATTCATCACATTTATCATTTTTTAACACATGCAAATAGTTCAGTAAATAACTTGAAGTAAGTTCAATTGATGTTTTGCAACTTACTGTAAGATTTCATTGCAAAAAAGAGAAATAGCGTTAAGTTCTTCCATCGTTATATTGAATGTAGCTAATAGAGTTTTGAAATAATACAGATTTATATCGATTTGATATTCATACTTCGATTAAAATACAAGCGCACGCTCAAATTAAAATATTTTATAAAATCCTTTTAGAAATCGCTGCAACAGCTTTACATTATTATGAAAATGGTCTTTGCCAGATGACAGATGTTGACGCTAAGTTTTCAAGCATGTTTCTTCTCTAACAGTAAAAAGAGCTACTGATGGATGGAAGCCAAACTCAGAACAAATTAGACTGTGGTATACAGTAATGTCAATGTTTCACGCAACCCCGTGGCTAAGAGCTGATAATTCAGGAGGAGAAAAACCAACAAATTGGCTTTTTGCTATGCTTATCCTTGCCCTGTTGATACATATGTCAGAAAGCTATGATTGATTAAGGAAAAGGGGGATTTTATTTGCAAGACAGCTATATTAGGAATATATCATCCACTTGATTGCCAAGCTGTAGTCTCTTTTAGCAGAAACCACATTTAAAAAAAATAGTAAGTTGTTTTAACATTTAAGTAAATAGAAAATATCATGATAGATAGTATTTAAATAACCTATATTAGTTCCATTTCGAGTATACATAATTTAAGTCAATACCTGTGTGTTTGATTTTTTGATGAATTTATTTGAATGCATTTTTAAAAACAAATTTTCCGAGAGAGACATTTTTTTTAACTTTATTTGAAAGGGTTTTTGTAAGGTTTACCCAAATACACTTGTAACTTTTTTCTTTGATAAAAAATTTCCTTATATGCTATTCCTTTTTACATGACTTGTATCAAATGAAAATAATACATCTGAAAAATATATTCTACTTTTGTGTCTTGGGAGAATTCCTTTTCAAAAATTGCTTTTCTTTTGTTTTAAAGTTGTTTGGTATATTTTGATGACCCTCTCTTTAAGTCCCCAATTTAATAAATCTTAAACATGTATCGTTCAAGATATATTGTCATATTGAGATAATCTAGTCGTTTGGTATATGATATCACAAATGATATTTCAATTTACAAAGCAAAAACACACATTAAGTCTCATGAATATAAACTGTACAGTAAAAGAATTTTTTTATTGCTAAACGTCATTGCCTTTATGGAACATTCAAAATTCGAAAAATGAATGGGAAAATGAGCGTTTTATAGTTTGCACTGCTAATGTTAAACATTTTTTTGTATATTATATCCTAAAGGGCTTTTATACTGCCATGTTGTGAATTCTCAATTTACTGCCAGCCAGTAAATTCAAAATTTACAACAAAATATTTCACTTAGATAATTAACCAAAATCTGATTCCAGATTCGTATTAATGGGAAAACTATTTTTAAATTCTAGAATATGAGTTTCCTAGGAGGAAAAAAAATATGCATGCTATTAAACTTGCAAAAAAAGTGGTTGTAACCAGTCATCAGGGCATGCTTTCTTCTTCTCCGCACCGTATTTACTTTAGACATTTCCATAGATCCATATTGTGTTATATGTTGACAGGTTTTTATTGCTTGAAATAATTTTCTGAGGGATAACTGTAAATTGTATTCAGTCTTTTTAGTTTTGGTCGGAGTTAAAGTCACATTTGAGTAGGTGCAGCAATATATATTTTTGGTCTTATCATTCGAATATGCGTCATATTTTGGTTTGTTCCATCAAGGGTTGTGTTGACTTCCTATCCCTGTTGTTTCAAAACTCATGAAATTAAAGGGGTACTTAAGCTTCACAGTACTTCCACTGTATGTGATACCTGGTAAGTTTTGAAGGTCTATGTCATGAAACTTCTATATTAAGGTTTCATATTGTTTTTCAACCCAAGGAAACCAGGGGAGAATGATTTCTCATGATGAGAAACTCACACGCGGCTTTGAAAGTAAAAAAAATATGGTCATAAAGGTGTCAGCACTGTGTATAATGAATTTGAGTTTCAATGTGGATTCCATTCAGTTTCCATTGACATAACACTTCTAATTATTCCATTGCAAATGACATCCATTGAATTTGCTTCAGCAGGGAGAAATTAGGAGACTTGTGAATTGGGAACGAAAATCAAGGGGGAAAATCGCACCTCTGGAGGGGCAATCAATAAAGGAAAAATGTTTTAAGAACGTAGGTTCTTTTCACTTGACCCAGTTCTGGTTCGCACACACAGTAGAAACGGTTATTGCGAACACGTTTATAATGTATTGACGCTTATAGCGAAGTGATTTTCATTCCCTTCGACTTGAATTTGTATTCTATATAAACGTAAGGAATATATAGCGAATTACGCTCAAGAAAAATCGACAGTCCCTGGTACTTCGTATAAGCGTGTTTTACTGATGTCTTTACTTGCATTTAGATCTATAGTCGTAAATAATGAAAGTATAAAATATCTATGATATAAACAATAAAGGCATTTTTGATTTTATATGTTCAAAAATTATCTTTTTCAGTTCTCCATTTTCTATGTACTACTTCTTGTATTGTAAAGGCATTATTGAGAAACTTTGAAAACAACAAAAAAGTTTATGCAATTATAATAAAGTAATCTAATGCTAAATAGATACATTTTGTGTCTTTTATCGTTATCAAAAAAGAAAGTTCTGTCAATTTGAACAAGAAGGATTCCGTTTAACAATCGGCAAGACTAGCTAGTATGTTATCGCTTAAAAGCTATATCCTGATTCTCAAAGTCAGCAACGACCATGTATATATTGATGTTATTGATAACGTATTCCTTTCCGCTGTATATTAATCAGATGACGGATGGATATTTGATACATGTAATTGATTGATATCTTGAAGATCATTATTTCATCAAATAAATGCACGGCTTCGTAACATTTCGACAATTTTTTTTCTTTGAGAGTTTGGATAACCCTTTTAAGTTGCACGTATTTCCATGTTTTTGAAAAAAAAATGCGTTATTTCTGTTTTATTTAGGAATGGTTTCAGGTGTCATTGGATATCATTATTGAAGTATTTTTCAAGTTTTTTTAGTTTGAAAGAGAGAGAAAGAGAGTTCTTCAAGCATGGACCATACAGAATGACATCTAATTATAAAACAAACTACAATGTAAGATGAAACCCAGACACACTTTTTAGTAGAACAAAATTATGAAGATTAATATTCTTATTTCATAAACATGTTTAGTTAACAATAAAAAAGTTTATTATATCCAACGGTAGTCGATCTCAAAAATCTACAAAGCATTCTTATATGTAAACAAGTCATTGAAAAAACGAATTCCGGAAGTACAACATTTGTTGATCAATAAATTATTTAGTAAAGAAGACATTTCATATATAAATTTACAATGCATACTCTGTAATCCGATCTCATGATAATACGTCTCTGTGAAATTCAATGTTGCTATTTTATGTTATACTTTTTAGCTCACCTCGACGAAGTCGAGATGAGCTTATGCTAAACCCCCGGATCACTGCGTTAGCGTTTGCGTCAAGGTTAAAGTTTTAGGAGCAAGTCCATTCCCAAGTAACTATAAGCCCTATCTGAACCAAACTTGCATGGATGATGCATCTAGGGATGTACACTACCAGACTTGCTTCGGATGATGGATCTGACCTACATTTTCCAATGTATATTTTTGGAGCAGGTCCATTCCACAGGAACTATAAGCCCTATTTGGACCAAACTTGCATGGATTATGCATCTAGGAAAGGACACTACAAAACTTGCTTCGGATGCTGGATCTGACCTACATTTTCCAGATGAGTGACCAGGTTAAAGTTTTTGGAGCAGGTCCATTCCACAGGAACTATAAGCCCTATTTGGACCAAACTTGCATGGATGATGCATCTAGGGATGGACACTACCAGACTTGCTTCGGATGCTGGATCTGACCTGCATTTTTATTCCCAAGTATCTATAAGCCCTATCTGAACCAAACTTGCATGGATGATGTATCTAGGAATGTACACTACCAGACTAGCTTCGGATGCTGGATCTGACCTACATTTTCATTCCCAAGTAACTATGAGCCCTATTTGGACCAAACTTGCATGGATGATGTATCTAGTGATGGACACAACCAGACTTGCTTTGCATGCTGGATCTGACCTACATTTTCATTCCCAAGTAACCATAAGCCCTATCTGAACCAAACTTGCATGGATGATATATCTAGGGATGTACACTACCGGACTAGCTTCGGATGCTGGATTTGACCTACATTTTCATTCCAAGGTAACGATAAGCCTAGCTAAACCAAACTTGCATGCATGATGTATCTAGGGATGGACACTACCAGGCTTGCTACGGATGCTGGATCTGACCTACATTTTCATTCCCAAGTAACTATAAGCCCTAGCTAAACCAAACTTGCATGGATGATGTATCTAGGGATGGAAACTACCAGACTTACTTCAAATGCTGGATCTGACCTACATTTTCATTCCCAAGTAAATATAAGCCCTAGCTAAACCAAACTTGCATGGATGATGTATCTAGGGATGGACACTACCAGACTTACTTCGGATGCTGGATCTGACCTACATTTTCATTTTCAAGTAACTATAAGCCCTATCTGAACCAAACTTGCATGGATGATGTATCTAGGGATGGACACTACCAAACTTTCTTCGGATGCTGGATCTGACCTACATTTTCATTCCCAAGTAACTATTAGCCCTAGCTTAACCAAACTTGCATGGATGATGCATTTTAGGATGAACACTACCAGACTTGCTTCGGATGCTGGATCTGACCTACATTTTCATCTCCAAGTAACTGCAAACCCTAGCTAAACCAAACTTGCATGGATGATGCATCTTAGGATGGACACTATCAGACTTGCTTCGGATGCTGGATCTGACCTATATTTTCCATACAAGAGACCAGGATAAAGTTTTGGGAACAGATCAATCCAAATGAACTTGAAGTCCTTGATATCTGCAGTATTAACAGTTATGAATATTTGTTTACACAATACACGTTTTTCACACTACACGCATAGAAATGTGTATATGCCATGTAAAGAGTTAAACACAACTTGCAAGAATATAGTTGTTGGGATGAATACTTAATATTAAGAAAATATAATGTAGGAATTGCATTACTTAAACTGATAACAATCGTCGAGGTAAGCTTCGTAATCTTTGATTACCTATGTTTTCATATTATCAACACTGTCTTATCCGAAACGGATCACTGCATTAAATTTGCGTCAAAATAAACTTGCAAATCAAACACTTTTTCTGTTTATTGCAGAATTGACCAGCATCTAATTTACTTCTTTGCTTTATTACAATAAATAAATGTATATATTTACAAAATGCGAATCAGTCGGCAATTCCTGGTAAATTTCGGACAAACCAACTTTTGACCAACAGCTCCTAGCAGATAAATACATGTTCAGTCAAAGGACAAGTGCATTTTCCCTGAGTGCTGGGAACAGCCTAATGTATTCCATTGCCCTTAGCCAATAGTCTCGGGCAATAAAATCATTCCTGTTTTCAGTTTCTTCCCAGAAAAAAAATAGCCTAGTCTATTGACCATAAAATAGATGTATAGTATTACCGGTAGGACAACGCCGCTACAGACAGAAGACATCACTAAGAGTCAAGATCTTAGATAAGGAATCAAATCTCTTCATTAGAAATTCTGGATAATTGAACCAATTAGGAACCTTTAAAGAACATAGCAGTCTATCTCCATGTAAGAAACAGAAGAAAATGTCCCTGGAGAATGATCTAAATCAATATGTCTGGTGTCCACTAGTCGGCTTACACATAAAATAAAGCCCCTGGTGTTAGTCAGAAGATGATCAAAGAAATTCCAAGTTCAATACATCTAATTCTTGTGGTTTTTTTTAAAATATGGATTTTTTTCTCTCGGTAATTGGTCTACAAATGATACCGGAATGAGGCAGTTAATTAAAAAAATCTTTAGGAAGTACAGACACTATTTCCATTTGACAGGCTTACAGGGAGATTACAATAGTTGTAAGAATTTCAAAGTCGACTTAGAACCCAATTAAGAATATTATTTCTGAAAGGTTAATTTGAGGTTTACTGACAAAAAACCTCAACAATTAAAGAATCTGCTTTACCTTAGCATGGAGGAAAACACCAAGATAAAACTTTGTTAATCATCTAAATATAGGAATATAATGCTACTGCAAATGTATTTGATTCACATGTTGGTAACAATTAAATTTCTAGTAAACAAACATGATTTCTTAACATATGATAGATTTGAGACTCTCACTGAGATCTATACATGTGTATCTACACAAATGAAGTGTATATTTCTTGTGGTTTTAACGTAACTACACAATACTTATAAAATTTACAATTTATGTTGTGGAATTTACTTAACAAGCAAATTGTACATGATTTAATTGATTATATGCTATTATTGTACGTCCCAATCGAAATTTTTTCACTCATGTAGAGAAGTCACGATATACCGGTAAAGGGCCTCAAATATTGACAAATAGTACATTAGCACCTTTCAGTATCAGTATTTGTGCTCGGTGAGCTCAAAAAAGTTTCTTTGCAGTTTTTACACTTATGTGTCCAGAAAACGTCCCAATGGAAACCCAATTTCATAAATTTAAGGGGGTGTGAATGAATTCAAAATTTGGCAGATCCAATGTGATACAGTTCGTCTTCAATTAAAAAAAAGACAATGAAGGACTAAATAATCAACTCAAAAACATTGTTTGGTTTCTAAGAAATTGAGTAGAAAAGGTCATCTTGAGTTATTCGTATGGCAAGGAAAAAGAAATGTTCTGTTTCAGTTTTAATATATATGTCATTGACAATGACTAGATTGCAACGTTCCAGTGTAATTCCTAGTTGCTTTGAAATTGATAATGAGATTTGCCTTCACCAAAAGCTACAAAAAATCTATAATAGTATTTAGTTAGTGTGAAACTCGGTAGGAACTTTATTTATGCGTGTTAAAATTTTGCGGTGGATGAGATGTGTTCTTTGCTTTTTTTATCGTGTAAAGATTTCCGACTTAGTCCACTTTTATGCAATTCATTAATTATATTGAGTCTTAGCTATGCTAGTATTACAAGCTGTTTTGAAAATGTTCCGAACTAAATCATGCTTCTATTTTGTTTTTCAAATGAAATGTTCGTGCTTTACATTTGGAATGAATCTATGTATTTTTTGTATCGCAAATTTAATATATTCATCATGTCCATTTATTAGATATATATCAAGCATCTTCAGTTTTTTTTTGGTTTGGTATGCTTTTCCTTGGCTGCTTGTTAACACAAACAGAAGTTTTTCAAGATGTAACTTAATAAGTCTAGTGTCATTTTTGCTAGTAATGTTGCAATGGTAATAATGAAAAAGAGACACAGATGGAATCGTGTATAAAATAGAGCTATTTTATTGTTAAGATAGTGGTTAAAAGGCAATCATTATGAAGTAGACAGACACTTTCACCCCACAATTATTGGTTTTGATTTCTTCCTTGTACTGCTCAGTTGATTGTTTCCTTCTACTCGTCAAGTGGGAATTCTTTAATAACGTAGTCGGTATTTTGTTCTTTCATTTTTGGTATTTTTATCTAGCAGGTTAACTAGTAAAACTACAAAGCTCCCCATCTGATAGCATCTTCCTCTTTTTTTTCCTTCAGCGGGGGACACAAATTCACTGAATTAGCTTGTTTTTTTTTTTAATTTAGTTTATGGTTCCTTGCTATCCTGTTAAAATTTACAGCATAAATTCAGAAACAAAAAATAAATCAAATTTATAACACACCAAAAGTACCTTGGAAGAATTTTCAAATCACTGTTCTCTAGTCACTAGTAGCTGCAGTTTACCAGTCTTGTTATCATGTGTGAGGGTGATATTTCTTTTTCAAAGGATATCAGTTTGTTAGAGAGAGAGAGAGAGATGGAGAGAGAGCACATGCAAGAATACTTTTTATTATGATATAATGTTTGACAAATAGTGACACATTGTCTACCGAGTCAGTGAAGCGTGGAACACGAGTTCACAAAACACGGAAAACCATTTTTTTAATTGATCAATATTGATATTTCCCTAGAGTTTCCTACTAAAAAGAGACAACCATTAATGACATTTAGAATTGTAAAGTTTTTTTCTGATCATATTTCTAAACATTATGTAACATAAATTTGGTTTCTTTATTTTTTGCATTCTGAATATTCTATTACATGAAGCAAAATGTTTATAACTTAATGTAAATGCTCATCTTTTTCTATAAAACTGTGCGTTTAATATTCGGTCGCAACTGAGGTGGGTGGGGGTTTAATACAGCGTGATTGTTTGTTTATGTTTGCGTGATAAATAATTACTTGAAATATTGCGTGTGATAATCAGGGTTTTTTTTGGGGGGGGGGGACAAAAAATACATTGTTGCAAAAAAAAAAAAAAAAAAAAAAAAAAAAAGAAAGAAAAAAGAAAAGAAAAATATCGACAAAGCATGGCATTTCATAAAATCTTCTCAATTCCGGTGTAATTTTTTTTTTCAAGTTTGATGTGCTTTTTATCTCGAAAAACATAAAGAATTGCAATTCTGTATTCACATATTATTTATAATCATTCAAACAGATTTAAATATCGACTATTACATCGTTGTAAAGCACACCCCATACCATTACCAAGGGCAAAACCTGGCTCTTTGCATACCATGTCCTTAGCAACGTTATTTTATTCATATTAAATCAGCATAAAGAAGTCAGTGAAGTGCTATTTACTTGTACTCATGATAGCAGAAAAGAATGAAATACTACATATATGTATATGTACATATAAAAAATTTTCCTGTAAAATATCATTTTTTTCAAAACGCCAGTCCTATCTTGTGTCCTGGCTCCGGGGCAATAAAGCGTAGACGAGGTAACTCTTTATCTCAGTCTCAGCTTTACCAAAGCAATTAATCTCAGTTACACCAAAGCAATTCATGGTAGAAAATAAATTTAAGATCAAAAGTGAGTTCATCTAACTTTTGTGGCTACAGGACCTGATGCTATCCAAAGTTTAAGACCAGTCTTGCCCACGAAGCGTTTTTCCACATGAAAAACTTTCTTTGCTCAGATTCTAAAATTTTCCTTGGATAATATTCATATTGAAACTTATATGAAGATAAGGATTATTCAATCTCAAAAGTCCATTATTCAGTCTTAAATAGGAGTGAACATACCCTGTGGAACAGTCACAACCGCCGCATACTCATTGTCATTATCGGGATAACGGAAAAAAATCCATCAGGCATTCAGTATGCATTGTTACAACGCGAAATGTAATAACAACGCGATATGTAATAAACCTGGATTATTACATTTTGCGTTTATCTCGACGCAAATTGTAATAACGTGCTTTTTCGTTGTTACATTTTGCGTTATTTTATTTTTGCACTGAAGACAACGCAAAATGTAATGAAACAATATGTAATAAAACAAAATAATTTTTTTTGATTGCATTTAACAAAAAAGATAATAAAATTGATTCAAATATATACATGTAATCAACATGGGAAACACGCTGTAAAAATATTTAGAACTATAAAACAATGGTACCAACGTTAGGGCTAAATAACGGACTTTAATGCATCTAAATATATCGTTTTTCCGACTATTTTAGTTATATTAAATACACTGTACTTAATTATACAGAATTAATTTAACCTTGATTGGCATGTTTTTGATAGTTTTATTAAATTTCTAACCAATAACACATATTTAATTACTTAAGATTGACCATAGGTTCATTAAAATCTCTTGATATGCATGTCCGGCATGTATACATTGGTTAACAAATTATAAGTGTATGTGTGTGTCAAGCGAGGAGGGTCAGGAATAGGGTTGGGTGTTTACTTCGTATGTTTATTATTGTATTACTGTGGACATGCAGATACAATCCATTTTATTATAGGATGGAAAGAAAGAGAGATGTAGAATTTTGTTTTTGCTTGTCTGCAATGCTGAAGATTTGCATGGAACAGTATGTTTTCATTATTGTCAATAAACCCCTTCTCGCTATAGATGTACACCTGTCAGAATTTTTTTTAGATTCATTGCATTTATGTATAAAGAAGCAAAAACAAACTGGTCAATACCCCCGACAACCCTGCCCACAGATGCATGTTTCTAATTTGCAACACCTATAATTTGAATACATTTGTTAATCCGATTTTAAATACATGAAGCTAATTAAATCAAAATACTATAAAATTTATTAATTGTAAGAAATTGCATAAATCTATTTTTTCCCTTTTGTTTTATTTTCTTTTCATCGGCCACTACACTATTTAAAAATTGTACTCAATCTGGCTGACGAAAAAAAGTTTGTTATTACATTTTTCGTTCCTGCCTAGTGCTTAATTTCAACGCAAAATGTAAAAACGCAAAATGTAATAATCCCAAAATCGTGTTATTACATTTTGCAGTCACAAAATGTAATAACGCATGTAATAATCCTTGTAGTTACATTTTGCGTTATTACATTCTGCGTTGATTTCGACGCAAAATGTAACAACGCAAAATGTAATAATCCAGGTTTATTACGTTTCGTGTTGTTATTACATTTCGCGTTGTAACAATGCATATAATAACCTTACAACTAGTATGAAAAACATCAGTCAGCATTGGACTTCATGAAAATTTGTATTTACTGACAAGTTCAATGTATCGACCATAGACCGTAAGAAATGATGACTTTAAATGAGACTGTTGATATTCTTGCTTCAGTACTTCTACCTCTTTTAAGAAATGTCTAATACATTAATACATAGAAAAAGAAATGTTCCTGAACAACTAAGATTTGGAAGTATGTAAAGGTTTCTACACGATGATTGTTAATACACATAATTTATATCGAGATGAGATAAAATGAAATTTTCTGTTTTGAATTGGTTAGAATAAGTGCAATTTTTCTGTTCGGTTTATCACCATCCTCTTGGACACGCTTGATCTTTTACAGACTCGGAGTGTTACTTTTAGGAAATGAAAAAGTAGAGATAGCCAAAAGAAATATGTCTAAAAATATTTACATGTATCACCAACTCAAATCCACAATGTGTGAAAGAGGCATTTAGCACAAACGCCTGAAAACTTCAGAGGTGAAACCGGGTGCCAAAAAGAGTGAACGAACTCTTTGACTTTTCATAGCCATGACTGTTCATCAGCCCTTTGTATTGAAAAGGGGAAGAAAAATTCCTTTGTCAAAATTAGTATAAATACACAGACTAATCACATCAAGCAAAAATGGCCCCAAAACCACAGAAATTAGGAAATGCTTACTTTAAACAAGGTTTTTATATTCCTGTGGCATAAACTTGTCTGCAATAAGTTGCCCGTGTTTAAAAGTGATCGTTACGTTATTGAAAGCATCCTAGCGATTATCGTGTTACTGTAGTGAGGAGACATAATCAGCATTGGAAGGTGCTATTGGAATATTGCTTCATAAACAATGATAAGAAAATTTGATGATGGAAACCCTAACAAAAAAATACTATAGTAAACTATAGTTAACTATAGTTTACTATAGTTAACTATAGTACCAAAGTTAAAACTTTGGAACTTTGATTTACTATGGTGAAAACTTTGGAACTTTGATTTACTATAGTAATAACTTTGAAACTTTAATTTACTATGGCGAAAACTTTGGAACTTTGATTTACTATGGTTAATACTTTGGAACTTTGATTTACTATGGTGAAAACTTTGGAACTTTGATTTACTATGGTGAAAACTTTGGAACTTTGATCTACTATGGTGAAAACTTTGGAACTTTGATTTACTAAAAAACTTTGGAACTTTGATTTACTATGGTGAAAACTTTGGAACTTTGATTTACTATGGTGAAAACTTTGGAACTTTGATTAACTATGACGAAAACTTTGGAACTGATTAAGTACTATAAAACCCGTGGATTTATGGTTTTGCCTCTCATTCTGTACATTGTATGAAATGTCAAGAATAAGATTTATTGAAGCTTAAATGAACGTTAGAAAAACCCGGCCCCTCCGCTATAAGAACAAAGTACAAGAAATGAATTTTAATTTAAAAAAAAATGTACTAGCACCGATAAAAAAGCAATATTTATCATCATTTATGGAGAAAAAATTATTATAAGATAAAAAAACAAACCCAAATCATTACCATTAAAACAGATAAATAATTTTAAAAATTCATAAAAAAAAAACATACACAAACTTCAATACTTTAATTTACTATAGTAAAAACTTTGGAACTTTGATTTACTATGGAAAAAACTTTGGAACTTTAAATAACTATGGTATAAACTTTGGAACTTTGATTTACTATGGTGAAAACTTTAGAACTTTGATTTACTATAGTAATAACTTTGGAACTTTGATTTACTATGGCGAAAACTTTGGAACTTTGATTTACTATGGTGAAAACTAACTATAGTTAACTATAGTATTTTTTTGTTAGGGAAAAGCTGAGGTTGTCTCGTTTGTCATACAATTTATATCGGTAGTTGGTACTATCTTCTATATAGTTAAACATACATTCTCTTTGGTAATTCCACGTCCTGAATGACATATAAACTTTACAAATTTCAAAAATATAAAGCACCAAGAGTGCATATTCCTTAAATGTGTACAAATCAGTTCCAGTTTATATGTATCAATAAGCTTAAGCCATATTGAAGAAGCACTCTTATATTCATGTATAGCGTTGTAAACAATGTTGACCTAGTGAGAGTAAAAGACTGGGAGAATGTTGATAAATGAGAATTAAACCTAAGAAAGACAACTCGGTACGACACTGTTTTGTCGTTCTTCTCTTTTCTCCCTTTCACTGTTGTTAGTTTGTTATTTCATTCTATCGATCTCTCTGCTGATACGTACACATGTACTAATTTGGATCATTCCCATTGGAGTTTCCCAGGTCACAGTGTACCGAGATTGGAGCGTTTAGCGGTGAATCCAGACTTCATGGTGTTGATAAAACATCACGTTAGAGACCTGGATTCATATAGTTTCTATGTATAGTTAATGTTCATAAATAATCAAATTGTCTGTAACTTTAGAATCGATATTGTCTCTAATTCAACTTAAATGTGTTTGCGGGAGATCTAAGTTTTAAATAAATGTCATCTTAGATAACAGATGCATCAAATGAATACATGTGTGCTGAAATATTAAAGATTGTCTGAGTCTGGTAGAAATCTTGTAAAAAGAATTAATACACGATCTTCTTCCTGAAATATCCACGATTATTGACAATTCCTCTAAAGTCCTTAATTGGAATTGCATATTGAATACAAGAAAAACATTTCAATATTTCTGTTTAAGTCAGTAGTCTGGAATAAATTAACTGGTTGGTTGCAAATATACTTGTTGGAAGGTCATAATTTACAATAGACAAATATACCAACATCTTGATGTAAATTCTCTATTGTATCACCATGAACTTTGTGTTGAAATCATTAATTTTAGCTATTTGATAAGAACACAAACTTTTCGTTTTATTATCTTCTTTGCTGCTAGATAATCACATTGGTCCTGCTTTTTGTAATGTTACTCACGTTTCCATCTTATATTTCAGTATTCTGAACGGACTACTAGACAGGTAAACATTGTAGTTATCTCCCCCTGTATACTGCATGTATGTCAATGTCTACCTCTGTACATGTATTTCTGTTTGCGTTTTGATATGCTGTAATTGTCTAAAAATCCTAGCATTATGAAAAATCAGGAAAAACTCTCCTTCTTTGATTGCATTGATATTACTTTTAGTTTTGTATATAGTCTCTTCCCTGTCTGCATGTCCGATTGGAAAAATCTGTTTTTGGTTGAATGTTATTTTTGGTGCTTAATAATAAGCACTGATTAGATGTATAAGTATGGATATAAGGAGATGAAAATCTTAATTAGACTGCATCTGTACGTCATATCAGGATGATAAAATTCTAAATATACGGACATTAACCTATAGATACTTGGATCAGAGACTTAAATCAAAGACATTTATTATTGCATCTTCAGGAGTGAAATACCGTAATTTACTTAATTTTTAATATTATAAGAACTCTGTTATGAAAATGATTTTTTTCCCCAAATAGTGAAAGAATACCAAAGTGATGTTCATTCACACACAATTTTTTTTATATTGAATGCTGTGATATATAGAGAAGTAAATATACATATGTACCATCCGAACAGAATGCTCAAGTTTCGCCAAATTACATACAGTGTTTTATATCTTAAATGTGCTAAGCTCAATTGTTGTTTGCTTACCAGTTTGACATTGAATTCTGTTACACATGTCAAGAAAAAAGAGGGAAATAAGCGAATTGTTGTCCTCTACTTTCGCTGTCTTCTTGGTGGATGGGATGCCATCTTTAATGGCATACTTTGTTGTGTCAAATATGTCATATGTTATGCATAACTATTTATCCCCAAATATAAAACATTTTATTATTAGGTCAAACTTGAAGCCCAAGATCAAGAAGTAAAACATTATAGCATGCTCAAAAATATCTTATAACAGGTAATACATGCTTTCATGAAAGCGAGGGGCAATAAAATTTGTTTCTGAAAAAGTTATGGTAATGCTTATGGCGATGTTTTTTTCAAAAGCATCGCAAATTCTTAAAGTCAAGTGACCAAAATAATTGACTTGTCTCAATGAATATACCTGTGGCATATGAAAGCCGCCAATGCACAAACCATCCAAAAGTAATAACAATTACACATATGAAATATAAAGTTCCTATTACCAACTGTTCAGAAGTTACAGTCAAGTTTTAAGGTTAAATTTTTAAGAAGTAGATCAAACTCAAAGGTACATATGAAGGTCAAAAGATCAAAAGAAATGGTCTGTTCACAAGGAATAAACATATCGGAGTATATCATTGTGTGAAAGTCACACACTAGTAGATCCAGTAGTAGTCATAGATGAGTTCCAAACTGCATGCAACCATGGTCAAGCTAACGTTTCTGCAAATATGGAACACATGTCATTGTTAAGGCGAAGAGGTAAAATAATTTGGAACCAAAAAAGGCTTATCACAAGTCTTGACATATCAAATACACACATGAAATTTAAAAGTTATAGCTCCAAAGTAAACAAAGAAAGAGACAGAAAAAGCAAAATCATATTTTGCTCAAAATTTATTGCTTTGCAATCCTGAAGATAAAAAACATTCCAAGTCTTGAAATAAATTCCATATCCAGATCTAAAATATTAAATATCCCCTATTTATTGTTTGTACATGTACAGAATAGAGAAGGTCAAGTTCTTCAAGGCCTTTGACTTATTATACTATTTATCAATTAGCCTGTCTTGTATTTGGAGTTCTATCATACGCAAAGCAAATAAATTAAATGATATATGCCTCCAATCTGTCAAATCTTGACATTGGCTTTCTGACCAAAGGACATGGTATGTTTGGACATCGGAGAAAGCTTGATTAGTATATTCGTTTTCTTGTTACAACACATGTCAGTCCTGACTTTTAAAGGTCAAGGAAAATTTTATTTTTTTAATCATTTTTGGAGAGATGTCAATTTATAAGCGAGTGATAGAAATCTTAGAGATATTCCCACATGATAACCATTAACATTTTATATTTGTGTGTGCCGCCACAAATTAGAATTCATTGTTTGGATTATTTTCTTTGTTCACTGTTGACGTGGGATGTATGATGGAAATAAACAAATATTGACAACTTACTTCCGATACATTGATTTATCTTCCCACAAGGTTTTTTTCCTTCTTTTCTCTGTCCCGTTTGCTATAGTCCTTGAAGATACTTTGAACTTTTGATTGAACATCATTAGAGGGAGTTTTATGTTGTTGTAGTTGTTGAAAAAAAAACTTTTTATTTTAGTCAAATACAATAACTGATTTATCTTTGACCTGTGTCATGTATATCATGTATATGTCATGCATATGGAGTTAATGATTCTATGTATGATTATTTGGATCAGAAAAATGATAATATATTAAAACATTTTCGTATTTCATATCTTTGCATCTCCAAGGTGTTGGTCATAGTTTCATTTATTTTTTCTATGAATTTATTAACTCTAGGGTGATTTTGGTTCCTGGAAAACCTACTACATGTATCATTCGATTTCGCTCTTTACTATAAAATTCTTTAAATAAAAAAATCATCCAAAATGACCTTATCATTAAAAACATTTTTTAAGTAGTATATTAAAAGAAAACAAAAGATAAATAACATGCATGTACATCATACGTATCATAGTTTAGTTAAAAAACACAAATTGAGAGCGGCACAATCAAGTAACTCTAAAATAGCAGGAATTAGATCAGGTGCTATGGAGTAGTAAGCAATCAAGAAAGAGAACAAGATTCTGAGTTTTATCGTTTTTTACCCCCACTGGACAGAAAGAATGTGTGCAAAGCTGTAAAATCACGTAGTCTTCATCAATTACCTTCCCTTTTAGACAATAAACTTACAATCTTTTTAGCTGAAAATTAGTCTTGCGCGAAAAGAAAAAAAAAATCCATGTAAAATTATTTATAAATGATTTATTATAATATAAAGTCTGTCTCAATGTACTTAACAAAAGACTTTTACGCAGTTATATTTCAGGGGCTGAAGCAAGTTTTTTTTAAATAGATGATGTTAATTTTTCCCCTTTTGGTAGCTTTTTCATTTTTGCAAAAATAAAAAAAAAAAAAGTTTTCGACCAAAATGATTTTTTCATTAAACTGGAGTCATCTAATTACCAATATAAACGTGAAAACCCTTGTGCATGTTGTAGGACAAGTGTCCTTAGAGTGAGAGGATGCTGATTCACCAATCTTTAATATAAGGTTGAATAGCTGTCTGTGTCGACGTAAAAGAAAACCTAATGAAAATTTATATAATGACGCCGGAAATATAACTATTTATTCGATTTCAGTGGTAGTAAAGAATAATATACAGTTGATCTGTGATGAGATACGAGGCATTGGAACCTATTGATGAAAACCATCTTTGACTGAAATATAGAGTACCAGAACTGTTTGTGTTCACATTTTCTAAGATCGTAGACTATAAGGTCGGCCATTTTTTCATATATTTATAACCTTCTCTTTCCCTACCAAAATTCTGAAACATTTACTTTAAGTAAAAATATTAATTCATTTTTTTCATCAAATTTATTTAAAAAATAGTTTTGGCAAGAGTAGGGTAATTCAAGCCTCCTGAAATTATTTTTTTTATTGGAAATCCATTCGTGTATTTTTGTACAGTGCATGTAAAAAGGATGTGTTTGAGACACACTGATGCACTCGGATAGAAGCTTATGGCGAAGGTAAAAGGTTTCTTAAATGCCCTTCGAATTTCAAGGTCAAGAGATTACCCAAATGGGTTGAAAAGCCTTCAGCTGTCTCAGTGAATATACCAATGTGTAAAAACCTAAGCACAAGTCAATCAAAGTTAAGACCAAGGGATTAACATGCGAAATTAGTAAATCATAGATCCATCTTATCAAAAGTTATAAGCAATATTAAATGTTATCGGGACAGACGAACTTAGAGGGTAAAAACAAGACGTGTTTGTGAAACACTAATGCCACCGTATGGCAGCTTATGACGAGGGTTGAATTCTCTCAAATGCATGTCAAACTACAAAGGTCAAGGTCAAAACTGTTGGTACCCAAAATGAAGGTCTTGGTACAAGATATGCACTTGTTAAATGTGAAAGCCCTAGATTTAACTGTTCAAAAGTAATGGCCATGGTCAAAAAGTAAAATATTTAATCAGCTGAAAGATCTTGTCACAATGAAAACACATGTGAAGTATGAAGCACTAGCTCCAACAGTTCAAAAGTTATGGCCAGAGTTAAGTGTTGTATTTTTTGTAAAAGTAGGTCAAACTCCAAGGAGAAGGTCAAGTGGTCAAATATGGTTATTCCCAAAGGAATACACCTGTGACATATGAAAACTATGCCCCCATGCACTTAATAGTTATTGGCTAGGTTAAATTTGACAATAGACAAACGGAAAAACAGACAAACAGGACAAAAACAATACACGTACTCTTGGGATACCGGTATTTCGATCCGGGGGCAAAGATAAAATATTCGATTGATTGATTGATGTAATAGTTACATGATGACACGAGATGATGCATACAAAATATCGTTGAGTTATTGCACGCGAGGAGGCGTTATACAGATTCGGAAAACATGTGTCGGCCAGTGAAATAAGTGCGCTTAAAAAATCAAGAAAGTAAAACCACACGCCGTAACACTTCATCAGTTCATGGGCAGTCAACATGGTTCAAGTGTTCAACGACTGGAAATTTCAGCGAAACAACAACTTGGTGAGTTTAAAATAATTCCTGAAATACTCACTTTTATATACCAAGAACTTTCGAACACTATATCATGTTTTGTACACTGTAATTGAAGCCAGGGGCGCATACGGATTTCCCTACCCCCGTTCGAGGACTTTATATCAAATCTGTTCCGATATTCTACTGTGCATGAGAGCAAGGTGTTCATGAAATGAACTTTGCAGAGGATGCCCGAATGGAAACTACCATTGAATGTGCGAATTCCTATGGGAGATGAAGCTATCCGCTATGAGAATTGCTCCGCCAGACCGTGTCAGTGTCTTTTTTTTTGTAAAGATTTGTGCATTTTGATTTAAACTGTTAACTATCTGTATTGTGTGTTTTTTTCTTGTTTCTGTTGGTTCATTAAAATCTAGAAATAAATTTTTGTCTCATTTGCATAGCTCCTCCTACATCTAGGGTATAACGGTTGGATATCACTAGCTTTATATCACATATGTGATATTTAATATATCACAACACTTTTGTTGATATGAGAAATACACCCTTGTGAAGATCAAAGAAAAATTTGTCGGTCATGGGATAAGTAATAGATACATGATGACACGAGATGATGCATACAAAATATCGTTGAGTTATTGCACGCGAGGAGGCGTTAGCCTCCGAGTTTGCAATAACGAAACGATATTTTGTATGCATCATCGAGCTGTCAATCATGTAACTGATTTATCCCATGACCCTTCAATTGACCTCTTCCCATATTAGGTATTTTCTTTGCATCAACTAATAAAGACTCTGAATCAGAACCACGTGATAGTCTTAACGCGAAGGGTTTTTGGTATCCAAGTAACGGATTTACAAATTTGGTAAATTTTCTTAGTACTGTACCACGTGATAATTTTCTTGAGATATTCAATTCATTTGTATTCTATGGATTTGGAGAAAGTAGTAGAAGAGGTCTATAGCGTAAAGAATCGCCGTTTTTGCAGCAAGTCTACGACGAGAATCATTTTCAATCGAGTCAAGCAGTTCAGATTGTATGAACTCAGGCGATCGGATTTAAAAATGGCCCATGTGGCCAGGACTTTTATGAATTTCGATTGACAGTGTTGGTGTTTGGGATCATTTCCGGAATTGAAACGGGAAAATTTTACGGAATGGACTGAAAATACTAGCTATACAGATTCGGAAAACATGTGTCGGCCAGTGAAATAAGTGCGCTTAAAAAATCAAGAAAGTAAAACCACACGCCGTAACACTTCATCAGTTCATGGGCAGTCAACATGGTTCAAGTGTTCAACGACTGGAAATTTCAGCGAAACAACAACTTGGTGAGTTTAAAATAATTCCTGAAATACTCACTTTTATATACCAAGAACTTTCGAACACTATATCATGTTTTGTACACTGTAATTGAAGCCAGGGGCGCATACGGATTTCCCTACCCCCGTTCGAGGACTTTATATCAAATCTGTTCCGATATTCTACTGTGCATGAGAGCAAGGTGTTCATGAAATGAACTTTGCAGAGGATGCCCGAATGGCCATTGAATGTGCGAATTCCTATGGGAGATGAAGCTATCCGCTATGAGAATTGCTCCGCCAGACCGTGTCAGTGTCTTTTTTTTTGTAAAGATTTGTGCATTTTGATTTAAACTGTTAACTATCTGTATTGTGTGTTTTTTTCTTGTTTCTGTTGGTTCATTAAAATCTAGAAATAAATTTTTGTCTCATTTGCATAGCTCCTCCTACATCTAGGGTATAACGGTTGGATATCACTAGCTTTATATCACATATGTGATATTTAATATATCACAACACTTTTGTTGATATGAGAAATACACCCTTGTGAAGATCAAAGAAAAATTTGTCGGTCATGGGATAATGATTGTATACAGTTTAACGTCCCTTTCCAAAATATTTCACTGATATGGAGACGTCACCATTGCCGGTGAAGGGCTGCAAATTTAGGCCTATGCTTTTAGGGCCATTGAGCAGAGAGGGATCTTTATCGTGCCACACCTGCTGTGACACGTGGCCTCGGTTTATACGGTCTCATCCGAAGGACCGCCCCATTTAGTCGCCTTTTACGACTTGCAAGGGGGTACTGAGGACCTATTCTAACCCGGATCCCCACGGGGCGAATATTCGATTGAGGAGACATATTAATAATAAAATAAGAGTTATTAGAAGAATCGCTTAGTTAAATGGCCTATTAACAATGAAATTCTGATAGAACTTTTACTTATTTTCTCTTTATACACATAGCTAGCAAATTAACAAAAATATAATATCTCAGTTACAGACACAAATATTGTTTTCCCATGATTTTGCTACCAAGCGACGTCTTTATAATATGTTACTGTAAGGTTTCATTATTGGTTATTGGGGTCAAGTACTTTGGACGATTGTCTGACCTAGTGGTATAGTTAGAAATCAATGTCTTTAAAAAAAGGTTTTGTTAGACCGGAATAGCCACAATGAATGAGTTGATGATGAACTGTTTAGCTTTGCTATTTTTCTCTACTCTTTCTTCGAAAGTGACAAAAACATAAAAAAATCTCTATATATTTTTTCATTGGTGTAGCCGTTCAAAAGACAAAAAGGAAAAGAATTTCATAATAAACAGGTTCAGGAAAGGTCTGCATCACTTGGGAATGCCTTAGTCATGCAATGGTCATGCTCATTCTTTAGAAAATAAATACTAAAGAAAAACTAGAAAATAGAAATTTATCATCTGGTTTTAATAAACATTCATGTTCATAATCAGATGGTTATGTTAGTGTTATGTTTCAAATGGTTATGATAAAATTCATTTTGTTTAATATATAGGTAATGTTAAACTAGTAATTGTTCCGGTTATGTTCATATTGTTCAATAGATGTGATGGTATCCAAGATATAATACTGCTTATGTTAAGTTATTATTGATATATATTTATACCCTACGCAACTAGTTGCGGGAGGTATAATGTTTTTGACCCGTCCGTCAGTCAGTCAGTCAGTCCGTCAGTCAGTCAGTCAGTCCTCTTTTTTTGTCAGTGCAACTCCTCATAAACCGCTGCACAGAATTTCGTCAAACTTTGCAGGTATTTAGGACACAATGTGTGGATGTGTATATTACAAGGAAATTCCGATTCCATTATTTTTTCCGGGAATTTCCGCACTTTTTAACTTAGGCATTTGGCCATACCTTGAATATAGAGATGAACAGTTTGTCAGCGCAACTCCTCATAAACCGCTGCACACAATTATGTGAAACTTTGCAGACACAATGTGTAGATGTGCATATTACCAGGAAATTCCGATTCCATTATTTTTTCCGGGAATTTCTGCACTTTTTAACTTAGACATTTGGCCATACCTTGAATATAGAAGATGAACAGTTTGTCAGCGCAACTCCTCATAAACCGCTGCACAGAATTTCGTCAAACTTTGCAGGTACCCTAACAAAAAAATACTATAGTTAACTATAGTTAACTATAGTTTACTATAGTTAACTATAGTTATAACTTTGACACTTTGAACACTTTGATTTACTATAGTGATAACTTTGACACTTTGAAAAACTTTGTCGAAAACTTTGATACTTTGAAAAACTTTGGTGAAAACTTTGACACTTTGAAAAACTTTGGCGAAAACTTTGACACTATGAAAAACTTTGACAAAAACTTTGACACTTTGAAAAACTTTGGCGAAAACTTTGACACTTTGAAAAACTTTGGCGAAAACTTTGAAACTTTGAAAAACTTTGGTGAAAACTTTGACACTTTGAAAAACTTTGGCGAAAACTTTGACACTATGAAAAACTTTGGCGAAAACTTTGACACTTTGAAAAACTTTGGCGAAAACTGTGACACTTTGAAAAACTTTGGCGAAAACTTTGACACTTTGAAAAACTTTGTCGAAAACTTTGACACTTTGAAAAACTTTGGCGAAAACTTTGACACTTTGAAAAACTTTGGCGAAAACTTTGACGCATTGAAAAATTTTATCAAAAACTTTTACACGTTGAAAAAGTTTTTGGAAAACTTTGATATTTTCAAAAAATTTATCGAAAACATTGACACTTTGAATAAAAAACTTTATCAAAAAATTTGATACTTTGAAAAACTTAATCGAAAACTTTGAAACTTTGAAAAACTTAATCGAAACCTTTTAAACTTTGAAAAACTTTATAGAAAATTTTAACACTATTAAAAACTTTATCGAAAACTTTGACACTTTTAAAAACTTTATCGAAAACTTGGATAATTTAACACTTCAAAAAACTTAATCGAAAACTTTGAAACTTTGAAAAACTTTATCGAAAACTTTGACACTTTGAAAAACTTTAGAGAAAACTTTGACACTTTGAAAAACTTTGGCGAAAACTTTGACACTTTGAAAAACTTTGGCGAAAACTTTGACACTTTGAAAAACTTTGGCAAAAACTTTGACACTTTGAAAAACTTTGGCGAAAACTTTGACACTTTGAAAAACTTTGGCGAAAACTTTGACACTTTGAAAAACTTTGAAACTTTGAAAAACTTTGACGAAAACTTTGACACTTTGAAAAACTTTGACAAAAACTTTGACACTTTGAAAAACTTTGTCGAAAACCTTGACACTTTGAAAAACTTTGGCAAAAACTTTGACACTTTGAAAAACTTTGGCGAAAACTTTGACGCATTGAAAAACTTTATCAAAAACTTTTACACGTTGAAAAAGTTTTTGGAAAACTTTGATATTTTCAAAAAATTTATCGAAAACATTGACACTTTGAATAAAAAACTTTATCAAAAAATTTGATACTTTGAAAATTTTAACCGAAAACTTTGAAACTTTGAAAAACTAAATCAAAACCTTTTAAACTTTGAAAAACTTTATAGAAAATTTTGACACTATTAAAAACTTTATCGAAAACTTTGACACTTTTAAAAACTTTATCGAAAACTTGGATAATTTAACACTTCAAAAAACTTAATCGAAAACTTTGAAACTTTGAAAAACTTTATCGAAAACTTTGACACTTTGAAAAACTTTAGAGAAAACTTTGACACTTTGAAAAACTTTGGCGAAAACTTTGACACTTTGAAAAACTTTGGCGAAAACTTTGACACTTTGAAAAACTTCGGCAAAAACTTTGACACTTTGAAAAACTTTGGCTAAAACTTTGACACTTTGAAAAACTTTGGCGAAAACTTTGACACTTTGAAAAACTTTGGCGAAAACTTTGAAACTTTGAAAAACTTTGACGAAAACTTTGACACTTTGAAAAACTTTGGCGAAAACTTTGACACTTTGAAAAACTTTGGCGAAAACTTTGAAACTTTGAAAAACTTTGGCGAAAACTTTGACACTTTGAAAAACTTTGGTGAAAACTTTGACACTTTGAAAAACTTTGGCAAAAACTTTGACACTATGAAAAACTTTGGCGAAAACTTTGACACTTTGAAAAACTTTGACGAAAACTTTGACACTTTGAAAAACTTTGTCGAAAACTTTGACACTTTGATTTACTATAGTTAACTATAGTTAACTATAGTTAACTATAGTAAACTATAGTTAACTATAGTATTTTTTTGTTAGGGTATTTAGGACACAATGTGTAGATGTGCATATTATCAGGAAATTCCGATTCCATTATTTTTTCCGGGAATTTCTGCACTTTTTAACTTAGGCATTTTGACCATACATGTACCTTGAATATAGAGATGAACAGTTTGTCAGCGCAACTCCTCATAAACCGCTGCACAGAATTTCGTCAAACTTTGCAGGTATTTAGGACACAATTTGTAGATGTGCATATTACCAGGAAATTCCGATTCCTTTATTTTACCGGGAATTTCCACACTTTCCAACCACTCCTTTTAAACTGTTGTACATAGTTTCTTTTATCCCAAAGAGTTTTGCCTATTATTCAAGAAAATTTCTCCCCCCCCCCCCCAACCACTTCAAATTAATGTTAATTGGATTTGTATAATGCCAAGAAATTTTGATTTCATTATTTATCTAGAAACTTCATTCCACATTTAAATGTCCTCATATGTAAGACATTTTGATGTGAAGATTTTTTTGCAATTATTGCCCTTTTTGATCTATACTATGTACATGTATTTAAAGTGCACTGTGCCTTTCAATATGTGTTTCACCGTCAAGTTTTGGGGGAGCGTGGGTTATGTGAGCTAGCTCACTTTTTCTTTCATAGATAATGTTCACCTTCTTTTGGATAACAACAATTTTGACCTGCACGTTGGAGTTTGACCTTATTTAGAAAACCTTTACCAGAACATTAATAAAGTTAGTGGTAATAATTTACATAATATCTTCCTTCTGACAAGGACTTCTCCTATTGTGCACGTACCTTTAACATGATCCTTAGATCTTGCTCTTGGAGTTTGATCCAAATGAAAATGTTGAACCTTAGCCATTACCTTTTAATGCTTAGAGCCCGAGCTTTCAATTTTCAGAGGTACATGCATAGAGGAAAAAACAACACTTTCCATAGGTAACAATTTTATCCTTTGAGCTTTGGGTTTGTTTTGCATTTAAGAAACTTTAACCATTTTATCCTCTCCACTTTTTTGTCAAAACTTTGAAAAAGATGAGGTCAATAAAATAAAAATTCAGTTTAAGCATACTATAGTAATCTTTTTATAGTGCACTTTATCAAAACCTAATTTTATTATACAAAATAAGTCTTAATAGGACATAATCTGTACATCAATTATTTTTTTTAATTGTTTAGTCGTATTGGAAAATTGCAAAAACAATCTGGTAAAATATTGCCTTTTTAATTAATTTATATAATTACCGAGTTCAAGAACTATTTCTCATATTTGGTTCCCTTATCGCCAAAAAGTCAACACAGAAATGCGCTATTGGTGTATGCATATTTACATACCATCTCCAATCAGTGAGCGTGATAAGGCTCCTTGTCTATCATCGAAAGGTCGCTTAAAGGTCTGCAGTCTCTCGGGTAATCACAGTGACAAATTGGCTTTCAATTTCCACAGTATGATGTGTGTTGATGTCGAACTTCGCCTTATTGTGAAAAAAGTCCTGCTGAATGATACAAATATCAACTTTTAAACATCTTTTTCTTCTTTTGTAATCGAAGACTCAGGGGTATAAAGTTTTTGCCGTGTAAGTCCGTCTGTCAGTATGTGTGTCCACGGAAACCTCGTCTGTATAGCTGTCAGCTTGTTCGTCTATTTATCTGTATGACTGTTTGCATGTTTCCGCAAAATGTTTGATTGGTTGCTGCTATGGCATTTATATTTCACATTGTGGTTTCCTTGGAATGAGTCCTTTCTTTAGGTTTCACAAAATGTGAGCCCTTGACCTTGGAGTTTGACCCACTTTTTCAAGAATTTACTTAACTTTAACTTATGTTGTAACTTTCGTGCAGTTGGTGCAATTTTTTTTACAAGACCGTGGAGCTTTACCCAATTCTAAACTACTTTAAATTTGATCTTAAACTTTACTTTTGAATATTTAGAATTAGTGCTTTCATACGCCACAAGTATATATTCCTTGTGACAGCTGGTCTTTCTCTTGAATACTTTTAATTTGACCCTTTCACCTTGAGCTTTGATTTTGACTCACAGGAAAAAATCTATGAGTCAATGGCCATAGCCTTTGAATTGATGATGCTTGGGTTTCATGTTATAAAGGTTTGTTCATTGAGACAAATTCCTTCTTTGGGTCAAAACAGTTTTCATCTCTTGATCTTGGAATTTGACTTGCATATCAAAAGCCTCAACCCTCAATAAAACCTATCACACACATCAGTTTTTCATTTCACAAAAAATTCCTTGTAGTATTTAAATTCTTTCTGGTTTTCATATTTCAATCATGTACGTATTTAGATAACATTCTGATAATAAATGGAAATCCATTTGCAATTGGTCGTTCTTGGCTCGGGAGTCGGTAACTGATATACTATTAGCCATGTGATTTATGTGGTCTACCCTACTTCAGTCACGTACCTCCCTTCAAAAATAATGATCATCTCGCGAAGATAAATTTCATGATGTGTATACAAAGAAGACGAGTCTGATCCTATTTATTTTGCCCGTATATATCATAAACACAAAACATTTTACGGTTGTGTCCAGTTTATGATAAACGTTTCGAACATTCCGTGGTATATAGTTTTTGTTCTGTCCTTAGTCCGTCTGTTTGCACTGCCTATCGGTATTTTCTGTTAATCCGTTTATCTCTTTGTCCGCAAAAACTCTAACTGTCAACTTGGTTCTACGGCTTTAATGTTTAGCTCCAAAGTTGGGGGAGTTATGATAACCTCGTTTCGAATATTAAGGTCTTTGGACCAGTTTTTTTTTTTTAAGTACTTCTGTGCTCTATATTGATCAGACAGGCATGGGAGATGTTTCTACGTGTTTCATTGTTCCAGATAGGTTTCAATAATGGTTCAATAATTCATGGTTTTATCTTGAATTACAGAGGTCACAGAGAGGTAAATGTTTTGTTTTTATTTTCAAAAATTTATTACAACCAACTCTGCTTCAGATGTTGAATCTTACATTCATTTTCTGATGAGTGAACAGGTTAGTGTGAATGGTTCAGGTCTCATTTCTCATTTAATTTGACGGTGTTTCAAGAATGCGCTTAAATGTCAATACTTGTTTACGACCAGCCATTTTCATTATTTTTTGTTTCTTTTTTATTTTAATTTAATGAGATATCGAGATGATAAGTCGATAGTAATACATTATTATTTTTGTATGACCGTTTAATCAATGCATTTAAATCGATTTATTATCCCACAGAACTCCCTCTCAAGGCACAATAGTTATAATTTCTAAATTGACTTCATAATTTAACATTTGGCTTACAGTGAGGTGACGAATTCAACACAGAACAACCCTTTACCCCCCAGTGGCGTAGCATCGTTTTTGAAAGTGGGGGGCCAGGCAGAGAATTTTTTTTTACTTACCTTAAAAAGTTGACAAGCCAAAAAAAAAAAAAAAAACGGTAAAAGTTGAAAGTTCCTATTTCGAAGAAACTTTTTCTCAGTGTCATCTACTTTTAGTACCAATTCTTATACTACATTTTCGGTACATTTTTAAAATTGGGGGGGCCAACAAGGCTTTCAATTAACATTTCCTATAGTGTAAGTAAGGTTGGGAAAAAAAGTGGGGGGGGGGGCACCCCCCCCCCCCCCCCCCCCCCCCCGGATACTACGCCCCTGCTATTTTGTTGAAAATTAGACTTTCTCTCATTTGGTTTGTCTACTTCATTAACTTTACACACTGATTATACAAAATGTCTAGTTTTCGATATTGACGTTAAACATCATCATATGTCGAGGTTTCAAACACGAATAATATCTGCCTAATGAATGAGTTCTGTGTACATCCCAGCGCAATCGACCAAAGCTGTAGAGATTTAGCACTCTAATTGGTTTTTGTACTGACGATGCATATAAACTCGCCGACAGCGACAGCAGCCAGGCAAATATTGACCAGTTATGCTGTAAAACGCCCCGGTATAACAAAGAATTATCAAATAATACCGCGTAATGGGGACGTTACAGAGGAGAGAGAGAGAGAGAGAGAGAGAGAGGACGCGCCCTCAAATCGAGGCTGATTGTCTTTTGGTAACATAAACGTGATTCTCGCGAGATCTATGCAGTTGACTTCATATGTTTTTCACAGCTGAAATTCATTTTGATATCTATTTTCAAATCTTGATGTTAATGTTCTTGGGAGGTTCAATTACATGGTTATAGATCTAAAATCTCACTTTTTGGCACCAAATTAAGTGATTGTGAATAGTCCTATTGCATCAATAAAGAATATTCAATTACAGAATTATCTTAATCATACATGTGATAGTTTAAAAAAAAATAATAAAGAATCATGATTGGTCGCAGTGAATTGTGAAAGGACGCACAGATACTTAGACATTCCTGGATCAATTCCCTAAATATCTACAGTGTGTCGAATTACGTTCCCACTTCCGTTCTGTTATTACCGAGTTAGCTGGATAGACTAATGTTATGGTATACTATTCTGACAATTTAAGTGCCGGCCTTCATAGGAAACGCGGTCGTCTAGAATTGGACATAACAGATATATTGAATTAGCTAGTTTACCGTGACCCCCGACGTATTTGGAAGATCTTCAGATAATTCCGATAAGTGATTTCAATTGCTGCCAAATGCTGCACGGAAGTTCTGGATGGAGACGAGATATCCGAGCAAAGCGGAACTGGTGATGCGTTTTCATATCTGGTGAAAATGCCATATAATTAACACCATCCTGTCTTGCCACTAAAGACTTTAGGAGACTTTAAAATTAATTGGAATTATATTGTATTAAAAACATTCTAAAAAGGGGGAAATAATTAAAAAGAAGCTCATCATAGCGAGTGAAACTTTAAAATAAAAAAAAAAACTATTCTTACTGGATTTTAATTAAATTCTATTCTCTGAGCAGTTTAAGGAATATTTATGTCCTGTTATAAAAAATGCGGCTAAAATTAAAAACCATAAAACCAAGTGCGACAAGACCATTACAAGGATTACGTCGCAGAGCTTCTAGTTAGGCTCGTACTAAAGTTGCACATAAAAACGGATTGATCTCTCAGTTACTAATGGCGTATTGTGTTCAGGAATCATCTTAATCGCACTATTCGCTTCTGTATCAATATTTATGGTGATTTTACCGTGTTCTCCAAAGGACAGGTGCTTTTTGCATAAGGCGTCCATATAAAGAGACCAGTCTTTATGAAGCACTGGCTCTAAAGTCTATTGTAGTGTTTTTACTGTAATGGATTAGCTTGCTGTAGGAGTCTGGGAACATCCTATTGTTGTTTATTGGAGGGATTACCTCTGGAGTAAAGTTTTGTGCCTGTGGCGTATTAGTATTATTGATGTTTTGTGCGTGAGACCAAACTTTGATTTTGTTGAGCGATGTCATAAATCTGTGTTGGTAGATGTTTTATCAGATGTAATGCGCCTATGATCCAACGATATGTGTGTTAAATGGTGAACAGCCGAAACCTATGGGGAAGTTTATGTATCGGTTATGTTTAAACTAAAATTTCCGACATTTAAAAAGTTGGAATTTGCTGATTATGTGAAAATTGTATAGGATTTTTATCCGATCTTTATCAGAAGTTTGGAACCTTTAACTATTGTTAAAATCCGATACGATCTAAAAAAAATCAAATAACAACAACAGCAATTGCTGTGGATTTCAGTATAACCTTTGTTAAACTCATAAGTAAATATTCTGGATATCCAAACCTTAAACAATGAGCTAGTGCACTGAAGCAAACGCAGTATAGTGATGGCCAGTATGCGACTAATGGAGAACGAAAATTGTCCGATGTGCTCCTCATGTTTCGGTATTCTTCTGTCGTTTTTTAGATTTGAACGCCCCAGCAGTCGGAACCCAGTGGTCACAGAGCAGGTACAGCCGTCCCCTAACGCTCATACATCCCTCCACGATAGCCTGGGGATAAGGAATGGCACGGAGGCGGGGCCTCAGAACTACCAGGCCATGGGAGGGACACCGACCCATAGGGTGAGTAGATACACGTGATCATGTCTACAATATGTACTCTATATTGTAAGGCGATAAGAAAGAAATGTTAATTAATGCAATCAACATTTTTTAAATGTTTATATTGTAAGTCATGAAAAAAATAACTTTGACCGTTTGCCCTTTCAGTTTTTTTTTTTATTGGGGGGGGGGGTTCTTATATGCTAGGATCAACCAGGAAGCAGCTTCAGACTTGACAATATATTTGATTTCTTCCATTTTGTTTTATACAAATCAAAATCAATGTTTGAAATATTATCCACTTTTGCTTCCGTTACGTATTAATTTTTAATTTTCAAAAAAGCTGTTGCTAGTTATTGACAATTTTATGAATAATTGAATTTTTGGCTCAAAATCTAAGAATTTGTTTTCATTGTCCACGGGTTTGATACTTTTTTGAAGCAAAGTGCTATTTTCTCCATTTTTTTTCACTGGATCTACCCTATTTAAACTCATTATATTCTGTCTATATATTGTGATGTATAGCTGATTACTACATGTTTGACGGTCGCTTAATACATTCCTTTCAAGAATTAGATTTTTGCCTTGGTGTGTTACATCCTAGCGTTTCTATGACAAAAGCAATGAATACATATTTAGATAAATATTCCGGTGGTCACATAAACTATCCCCCATTATGGGCCATAATGATATTCCACACGCAATGATTATCATATGCGACTACTTCCGATCTATTATAGTTATCCTGCTTATATAAGGCGGCTGTCTTAAATTATTGGAGTATAAATGGTTCTATTGATGTGGCTGTCCTGAGAGACATTAAAAATACATGGATTAGCTTATATCAGTGGAATCTAAAACCGGGTTTAAGAGTGCATGTAACAGTTTTGTTCTAATTTAAGAATTCTTGTGCTTCCAGCGCAGGTCCTTGTCGCACCAAGTATCCTGAGGTATATATACATGTATCTGCTAATGACACATCGCTTGGCTTCTTTTATTCTTCTGCAAAGATTTCTTATTAATTAAATAGCTCTCTTTATGAAAAAGTAAAAATGAAGTGATGAAAAAAATATCAACTATTAAAGAATTTTTACAATATGAAAATAAGCAGAGTCCTTGATTTAGGATGCCTGTATAACATATTATTATTATGTTTATTCACCAATCAAGGGCCCACGGGGGGCATGAACAATTATTACAAAATGATAACATTGATTACAATTCTATATTAAAGATAATGTAACATGACTAGTGATTATGTTTGACATTAAGAAGTGCATCACCACACTGGATCAAAAGCATAGAAACCATAGAATGATAAAAGAAAACACAATTAAATAAAAATGATAGATATAAGGTAAATTAAAAAAAAAAATCTTGTAGTAATGGCAGTACTCTAATATAAAACTATATATTGAATACAAAGGGCACCATGATACCTCTACACAGCCAGAAGGCAAACCTGTACCCTAAGTATTGAAGATGGTCATTCAAAAAAAAAAAAAATCATTTAAGTATTAACAGAAATAGTAATTTCAATTAATAAGTACTTAGCATATAATTATAAACTTAATGCAAACTAATCTCTTGGAGTTAGTTCAATAGATATTTGACTATAAAACATGTATAGTGCTTTTGCCAAAAAAGTTTGATATTAGTGGTATAATTTTCTTCATTTATTATATTCATAGACTTTATTTGTGCTTTTGTTCACATATTAAGACTGTACAATGTATTAGTTTACATTCACTGTATACTTTCATTTCTATTTCCTAATAATTCATATTACATACAAATTCAAGAGATTATGCTAGATTAAAATCTAATTTACCTTACACCTGACTTTTAAAGTGCAGTTCTGTGCTCTCCCACGTTAAAGTTTATATGAAGACAATTTCCTGGTTTACAAGGATATGACTTTGCAGGAGAGTAGTAAATATTACTGTGATTTTTCCTTATTATTTTGCTACTAAGGAAGTCGGTCTTTTGATATAAGCAGCTGTGTCGATTTGTAGTTGGTTAATGGTCCACGACGGAGTTATTTCCCTATCGGGTTAGAAATCTCACCCCCGCCATCATGGGACATGTTTACATCGTTTATTTCATGTTCGTCATTAAAATGAAATTTACACTCACCTTTTTTCACCGTAAGGTGTTTTTTTTTTCTTTATTTGATAGCGTTCAGGACCAGTGATCGCTAAAGATCGATTGCTCCGATAAAGCTATCTTTGTCATAAAAGTATAATTTTTCTCTTTTTTTAACAAAAATGTTATCAGATTAAGAGTAAACTTTGTATAGACTTACTGACACTGAAATTAGGTTCTCGTAAAGAAAGTGATTTTGTAAAGTTTATTGTTTTGCTTGTAGAATTAACAATGTATATAAGTAATCGATGACTGCTGGTTTGAATTGTAGATTAACACCTGTCATAATCAATAGAAAACTTTTCATCATTTTTAACGCGCACCTGGCCCGCGTGTTACATGAATTAAGGGGATGGAGAAAATCATATATGTGTATTTCAGATCATCTTTGGAGTCTGAAAAATTCAAGGGACATTGAAATAAAGCAGAGTTCAAAGCAGGCTTAAACTGTTAGACAATTAGTGAGCAATCAATACCGTGACACAACCCTAATTTCGTCTTTTCATGTTTTCTCTCTCTCTCTCTCTCAAAGTAATATTTATCGGAAAGGCTATATGCAAATTCATTGCTGTAGGGAAAGAAATATTGACCATAAAATGATGAATGTTCCTGCAACATTTGTCTACGACATGCGTTCCTAAGGTCATGTGAATTTTGCGCGTTTTTTCGTGTATTCCTTTTCCCAATAAAATCAATAATAAACCCACAACGAGAAAGAAGATTAAAACTCACTTGTCGCTTGAAATGCGTGAATTTTGAATTTAAAATTCGATTAGGTTGATCTCTTCTTACATGCAGATTTTATTGAGTGAAAATCTTGTTCAACGTAATGAAGGCCTATCAACTTTTGTATCAATAGCTTCTTTGAGAGAAAGGGAAAGGGGCGTTCAAAATATCTATTATTTCTAGGTGAAATACCCCAGAGTTTGTTCTTGTGCAGAGAAAATTACAGCAGAAGGATTTGCATAAATTACATGAAATATACAATTATTCGGAAGCTGGTTATGAAGACTTCCTCTGTGATTTTTCCCCCACAAATTATATCATCGATCTAACAATTTACATGGTTCAAACTTTTATCAACAATTTCACCTCATACGTTTTTTTCATATTTTTCCCTGGATTTTTTTTTCTCTTACGTTCACGCAACAAGATCGAAATCGGCTGTCATTCATTTATTCTAAACTTACAAGCTTTATGAATGAATCCCGCTGCGGAATGTATTCAACTTTTATTTTAACCGATTTTCTCAATGAATCCTGTGATTATATCCAAATAGAATCCGACAATGTATTGTCTAATATCAGCGGGGGAAAATCGTAAAAATGGCTGTAGTTGCAGATTAAGGGATAAACTGCTATAACTATACTAGAAGATAAAAAAATCCTCCCTGGTTATTTTTGTATTATCACATGCTCCTCAAATTTATCTAGACAATTTTGTGGATATCTTGCCGGCGTAGAGAATATCGTAATACGCATGGGATGGTGTTGAAATTGACAAAAGATGCAACGTGTCAAAATCATTACCTAAATAGATATATATCTCGTAAATTGTATTTTAGAGTGGGCCGATAATTTACATATAGACGCTCAGCGGAATATAATAATGTTATCAATGGGCTTTAAGGCCCACATTGTTTTTTTCTGACGGCCGAAGCTTTCTTGTCAGTCTGATGTTGCTTCTGCATTTTGAAATGCATATGTAAATCGTTTGTGAATCACCATGTCAAAGGTAAGACCAAGATTTTGTTTAGAAAGATATCCTAATTATTGATTGATTGATTGTCTAATTGAGTTGTTAAGGGTTAAGTCGGCAATATGTCTGCTTTATTATGGCGGAACGTTAAGTTAATATTGGTTTTCAAGGATTTTAATTTCTATGGCGGCCCCAATGACTATACTCTTTTTCGAAATCCAGAGAAACGATATTTTTCGTACCAAGGGGATACAGTATATACATGTATAATCCTTGATATCATACGTCCCATTATACGGACATTTTGTCTCATTAGGCCATTCTAAGTTTTTTTCCATGTTTTGATGTGTATTTATACTTTAAAAAAATAAGAGACGCGAAAACATCTTTAATATTGTGATGTATTTTTTCGATTAAATGAGAGCTAAATGTTATTATTGGGTATATAACAATATATACATGTACAAATCTTTTCGATATATATTATCAGCAACAGGGCTAACCGGCTAAGTGAAGACCAACTTTAGTCCTAGGGCCTTAACTTTATGCTGCTGTGATTTGTGTTTTGAATTGATAAGGAATATTGCATGGAAAACGGGACAATGTATTATTGTGTAAATATATCACCAAAATATTTCAAAATGTCGCGATAAGATTTTTAAATCACAATATTTCCTTTTGAATTGTTTTCTCTGTTCTTTTAGAGTTTAAAGTGAATTTATTTCTTGATAATTCTACCGGAATGTAAGGTCACGAGGTAATGAGGCCAAATATGCATGTACATCTCGTGCAGCTGCCTTTGTGTTTTAATTCAGTGGGCGGGGACTATTAAAGTGAATTTATTTCTTGATAATTCTACCGGAATGTAAGGTCACGAGGTAATGAGGCCAAATATGCATGTACATCCCGTGCAGCTGCCTTTGTGTTTTAATTCAGTGGGCGGGGACTATTGAAATTGACATAAGAGTCCTTGTGCGATTTAAATTATTTAGACATTTTTTAGTCTGAATTCACAATTTTATTTAACATTTATAAACATCCAACACTATACATGTACGAATAAATGTAAAACACCTGTTTCGAAACTTGAATAGATGATTAACTCTGTCAGTTTAAAAAGCCCTTGGTCAATTATATCTGAAAAATTCCGGTGCATCGATATCAATTTAAGGCTTTCATGCGGTTAGTCGATTTTACTTACGTATTGTCGCTTACATAAATATTTATCACAATCACGGGCACCTGACGTTACGATTTGTTGGTGCAGATTTAGAGATTATGGAAGGGACGAGTTTCCACGTATTTTATCATCCCTCGGAAGTTTTTCAGGGGACATTAATTATTCTTTCTAATAGATGCATGAAAAAAAGTAAGGAAAATAAACTCAGAGGCTCTTGACGAACTTTTGTATTGTACGTCATTTGGAATCTGTATTCGGGGTCCAGATGTTGCCAGTAATGTGCATTGAAACAGTATACGCCTTGTCATTTTTTTTATATGCATACATATTCCGTAAATAGCTCTCCGATCGATAAGTATATCATCATAAATGTATTATCAGGACATCATATATTTCATCCTTCAACTGTTGCTCTTGTAAATCAAACTTAGTGCCACGTGTAAAAATAAAAAAAAATTAAATATGTATATATCTGTTGAAATAGATGCAATATATGGCATTAGGCTTATAAGATTCGCCCCCTCATAGCAAGCTGTTACTGTACCAGGACGTACTGTAACATTGTTAGAGCGATTTGAATAAGAGGAAAATGTCAAATCAAAATAAGCAAATAAAGCATGTGATAAGTAAAGTACATTGTACATTATTTTTAGTAGTTGATTTGATTAGGATAATTTTTTAAGGCACCCACGCTCCAAATTCTAGCATGAGATGTGTTGGTGACCTTAATTGTGCTAACAATATTAAAAAAAATAAAATAAAATTTTAATAAAAAAAAAAATAAATAAATACACAAAAAAATCGAAATATAGATTGCTGAGCAGGGTTTTAATAATTTTAATAATAAGCATCAGGGTGTATATAAAATTCAATCCTGACATTGTATTTAGCTATGTCTTGATTCATTTTTTCCTGCATTAAAATGTCCCAGATGTCACCAATATGAGTATGTATAAATATCTAAATATGCACGTAGAGACACACACAGTGAATAGTCAGTCGGCCATAGTAGCAACCCAGTAGTTCGCCACAATGGACAGAAGTTTTAGCTAATCAGTGCCACAGAGGGAGGTATCGAATCTAATTATCACCGGTGTTAAGTGCTGAAACGTGTCCTAAGGATACAGTTTTTTTTTTCTCTCTGTCTGATATATGGACATTCGGACTTTATCGGACAGTCAATTGAAATTGACAGGAGCGGGCAGCTGTCGTGGGCGAAATATCGGGTTAGGGACACCTCTGTAGCACGAGTGGTGATTTTGAGGAATAGATATAGAGAGAAAGAGAAAAAACGGCATGCTGTGCTTATAAATAATGAAAGAATCGGCCTCCCTGACTTTATTTGGGTTCCGTATATAACGAAGTAGTGAGGCTAATTGAACGGTTGGATTGTTGCTTTCTGGTTTTAGCACGGAGTTTATGTTCAGTGATTCCAAGTGGCGACAGGAAAAAAATAACTAATACCTTCATTGTGTGCTGTTAGCGTCTTCATTAACTATCTAATGCATGGTTATCCCTTGAACCATTATTCGAGCCAAGTAGAGAATGGATATCCCCGGAAAGGTGCAATTAATTCCCTACTAGGCGGTCTTAAGCCGCTTCATTGCTTAATTCAGATATGTTACCAAGGATGTAAAATCTGCGTAGATGTATTTTTTTAAGATGCGACTTTCCGTTTCTTAAAGCATTTCAAAGATTGAGACCATTGTCCTGCGCATATAATATACTCTATAAGGAAAAATGTTTTGACCATGCCTCATCAGAGATGGTAACTGACTGAAACCTGAAATTCCAACCTAGAACTTGATTGTTAGAATAGGTTTTAACTTTTGCTGAAGGAATAATGGGATCATGTTGCTTTCCTTTGTTTTGCGAGGAGAATGAGGAAGAAGCCGATGTGAAAAGAACGGATATCCCCAAATCCCCAGAGGTAAGGTAGTGAAATGACGTACAGTATGTACAAGTACCATGTACATGTACTGTTGAGACCTCAGGGTCAAATGGATTATATATTGATATCAAAAGTGAACCAACCACAGGATAATAATCAGAGTATAGAGTCCCATTGGTTTGGTACTTTGTCAGTTTTTTTTTAATTTCTCTCTTTTTTTTTTAATTTGGCTTTCCGTGTTTCCATATATACCTAGGCTTGACAAAAGTTTAATGTGTTATACATGTAGTTCAAGTATTGTTATTGTAGAGTCAGTAGACATGAGCAAAAAGCTTTTTAGAGGATATGGGAAAGTTTTTATTCTAGAACATCAAAGCTGTTTTTTTTAATTGAAAACCCCCTACCAATAAAGCGCTCAGTCTATATATCAGGATATATACAGTGTACACATCAAATAGCAAATTCGGACTTAACTCAGTTTCTGGGACGATTTCCCGCTTTATTTATTCCTTTTCAAAGTAACTTATCATGAAAGCCTCATTCCTAAGTCAAAATAGAATCAATCTTTGATTCAAGTTGATTAGGTTCGATTGTCAATTGAAGGAGAATTTCTTGTTCCCTTTACAAATTGCATTTGTTTGTTACCAGCTAGAGAACAAAGATCTTCAAGATCACAAGGTGTACATTGATGGGAGGCATGCATCTATCTAGAGCATAGAGCTTTTTGCGCTTACATACATCTATATATTTATAAGTTGGATTGCGAGAGAAAATGAAGGTTTTGGTATATTTACATCTATATAATTATGTACACATGTATCTTTTTAGTTTTTTTCTGTCAAAATGGTACATGTATACACTGGAGGTCATTCTTATAGCTGTAAACCTTTCATGAGTCTTGTAAAATGTTGTTGTTGCCCATATATACAAGTCTATGTAAAAGGTTAGGTTACACTTATATTCAATCCAGATGGTTTCGGATACATGTTCTGTACTTGTCAATTGGTAAATGATTTCAGGTCCAGCGTGGGAATCATACATTCGATGAGAATGCAGTTAAAATTGAGTAACAGTCTAATTTTGAATCAAGTTAAAAATCTAAGAGAATTTCTTTGGCCAATGATATTTGAATTGCTAAGTATGTCATATAGTAACATTATAACTATGATTAAATCAATCTAGAGTATGAAATACTTAAAAGAGTACAGTGTAGCAAGCATTTGCTTCTAGGTACCTGACATATCAAACGGTAAGGTCATCAAATGAAGGCAGTGGGTATCGGTAGGGGCATCTTAATGTAAAAAAATGCATTTTTGAACACGTAAAAAAGAGATTTTAAAAAAGTACGTAATATTTATTTTCCACACTATACATTTGATGGATTACATTGTGCAACTACTAGTGTACTTTTTTTCTATAAAGATGTTTTGATTTGGAATGAAGAACATAAAAAACACTAATGAGAGTTACTGTACTGAATATAATAGGGTACCTGTAAAAGGCGAAACCACCAGACTTTGGTTTGGATTCCTCTATTAGACGGATTGAAAAACCCCTCACCTGCTCACCCCTCCCCTTGAAAAAAAAAATATTGTGATCTGCGTTCGTTATTTTATGGATTTTAGATTATGACATCAGAAACAGCGCTTGGACAATGCTATAGTAAGGGTTCAAGTTTGTGTTTACTAGAAGCACCATGTCTGCAATCATATCGTGATGAGTTTAATATACATCAGAGTTAATGCGGACGGCGTAGTAATCCTATTGCTCGAGGTAAATAGATCCGGATGTCGTGTCTGGTGATCCCTAGCCGACTATTGGTATGCATGAAGTAAAAACAAATCTCACTTATAGACGAAGGATCTACGATGATACGCTCAGATACCGCTCCGGACGACCAGGTCTTCACCAGCACTGATTCTCCATCGCGAAGGGATACATCAGTAAATAGGCTTTACAGAGGGAATTAGAAGTCGACATGGCGGACCGGATCAATATCGTCCGCTATTTTTACAGCAGACCTGATGGACAGGATGTAGCTCCAAATTAACCATTAAGCCACATAGTTAGGGATCTACTTCGATAACAATACTGAATGTCTATTACAAGTCAGCGAACTCCTTGTCGATGTACAAGGTTTAGATTGGCCATCGATAGTCTTCAATTTCTACAGTAGCTATCTATACAGCTTCAGTGGGTGTCTTGGTTTAATTTTGTTGCATGAGAGGTTGATATATATTCAAACATTCCTGAGATTTTCTTAATGAGATTTGATCTTTTTAATTACATATCAGTAAGAGAATGCATAACCCAATTACTTTCTTGTAATGCATTTCATATAAAGAAGTGTGTATTTATGGATATTGTATTTGCGTTCAAAACCAGTCAACAATCTTGGAGAATGAAAAAAAAAAAACTTCAAATATTCCAATACAGTCGAAATTTCCAAGACGTGTCAAATGCTCAGAATTTTACGACCACAACTCTAGATACTAGTATGATAAAAAGCAGAGGAATGTTTAGCAATGGATAGAAATATATACACATTCTATTAAACTGGATTAAAACTCAGATAGAAATTACAAAGTGCAATATTTAAACTTGAGATAGGGAAAGGGAAATAAGTTTCAAGTTTACGTATCATTCTTGTCGAAAGGACTAGAGTTAATATAGCTATGACTCACTTCATGGCTGAGTTGATTTTAATACATTTAGTAACCGAGCCATGAGTTGATTAACTTCGTTATTGACGGACGTAATTTCACGTTGACGTTTGGCCAATAATACATTGATCAGATTGGTCTTACCCCCCTGCCCGCTGGCACGTAGTGTTGCTTTCAAAACAGAGAAGCAATCCGGTATCATATTGAGCCAAGAATTTTGAGGTACAATAACAATTTTGGGACCATCCGTTTTAGAACAAGAAGGATAAAGAGGAAAGCCGATCTTTAAGTGAAAATTCCCATGTAATAGCAATGTCTATAAATCACCTTTTTTCTGAAAGAGTTACCCCCATCACATTTTGCATGGCACTTACATGTATTTTACTTAGAGGCTCAACTGTTTTTCTCTTCTTTTTATAAGAGGGGGAAAGGGGGGGGGGACCAGTACCCTTATAATTAATTTTCATATGCCAAATGTGTCTGAACCACAACAACTAGATACTTCGAAAATTTGCCGGCAGCCATTATTGGTAGAAATGAAGTGTTTGCTGGCAGATTTGGTCAATATAACAGAGGAGAATGGCTGCGAATTAATAGCATCTGTATAGCATACTTGGTGAATTTCATTGTTTGTACAGAGTTGATGAGATTGCTGTAAAAAAGAGACTAGATCGGCGATCAATGGTTGCATGTCTAGATCGAGCTAGCCTATAATTTGTAAGAAATTAGATTGTTCTTTTTTGCTTTTTTGTACATGTATTTAATTAAAAGAGGTCTTTTCCAGGGAATGATGAAGAAAATTGCATTTTACGTACACTTTTATTGCTTCCAGACAAAATATCAAAGTTCCAAAGGAAATGAGCATGCAAGTCCTTCATTATGGTTGATAAATGTATATGCAAAACTTTTAAAATCAGTTGTCACTAAAGTGAGAATATTATGAACAAAGATATATGTAACTATAGTCCGTAACATTCACGTGTAGTAACATTTTTAATTGCTTTTTTCTTTTAAATTAGCTTTTGGGTTTTATTTTTTAAAAAGTTTTTTTTGTGTTGAACATAAAAATTAAAAGTACTACAGGCCTTGCTGATAAATAATATCGACAGAATATATTAAATATGCAGATATGCAAATATTAACAGGGAACTTCTGCAAATACTGTGGGTCTATTTCAATATTTAGTAATTGGTTTTTCGATTGTTTTCGGCGGCTATGTAAACGGTGCTTTCTATTGATCATCGGCCCTAATTGTGCTTGGATTAATGTTAAAGTGTACAGTATTGAATAATTTTAGGTGATGTTACGATAAAATACGTTTAATTTATTCTATGTGGTAATTGAATCATTTCAAAACACGTGCAACATATGAAAGAGAAGAACTTCTATACTGAGAAAAAGAAAATCAAAACTATAGTACATGTACATTAATTTAATATGACTTTCATTGGTAAATGCCCGTTTTACAAAAGAACTAAAATTGTGATAATTTGTAGTAAAGGGCTTAAGACCCAAAACTTCAGATTATTGTAAAATTTTGCAAAATTATTCTATCTCTTTGAAATTGTTTGTGTGAAAATATCTTACCACTTTCTTTTTAAAAAGTTTAAAATAATTTTTGAAATAATGTTAGTTTAAAATTTATATGAATAATTGAACTTGATCTTAAGTCGTAAGTCAAAGAGAATATTTGAACAAAAAATGTTTTTATTCTCGGATATTCTAATGCATGTATCTGCATGAACTCCGGACATTACAAAGGCAGGAAGGAATTCCTTAAACGTGCTTCTAACCGAAGGTTAATCACACGCATAGATAACGGGAATCGCCTTTGTTAATAAAAGGCTTTGAAATTACATCTAGATGATAGCACTTGAATTTTCACTCAACTTAAGAAAAAAAGACTGTCAATTGAAAAAGGTGAACTGAATGTTTGGATCTGTTTTGTGTAACTATTAATATGTATACCTGTGTGCAACACACTAGTATAGGCTTTCATAAAAGAAGAAAAGATAGATGACAGCACATTCCCTTTATGTTTCAAAATTGTTCTTGGAAAGAATTCTATACTTAAAGCTCGCAAAAAAAAACGATGAAAAAGTAAATTGGCCAATTCAGCTGAAAAAGAAAACATACAGTAAAACTCCATTCTGCGGACGTCACTGAGCCCTTGAATTTTGCTTCCTGTTTACAGAGATTCTTAATAAAATCCTTATACACTGTGATTAATAAAGGATTAAACAAGATGTGTTTGTGAAAAACTATGCGCACGTCTTGTGCACGTCGGCAAAAAAGGTCCGAAAAAGCTATTTTTAGCATATAGGTCATTCAAGGATACAAGGTCATAGACATTGGAGTCGTTTGAAAGAACTTAATTAGTGGAGTATGCATATCAAATATGAAGTCACTCTCTCCTATGGTTCAAAAGTGATGCTGAATTTTTTTTTTTTTTTGCATATTAGTCACAGTCAAGGTCACAAGGTCATTGACCTTGGTGTCATTTGAAAGACCTTTATTAGTGGAGTATGCATACCTAATATGAATTATCTATCTATCATGGTTTAAAAGTTATGGCGAAGGTTAAAGTTGACAACAGATAGACAAACAAACAGACAGGATAAAAACAATATACGCTATCTATCCGGGCGCATAAAAAAAAAGATTTAGCTTTTTCGTATGCCAGGTACATTTCTTAATGAAAATTGATCTTTAAGTAGTCGGCGCATACTCATTTAAAAGTTTAAATGAATGATTTTGAAATGGTTATTTCTATCAGAGTTTGATAAGAATCAAAACTATAGGTAACTTAAAGAACAGCAAAAAAGTCTGCGTAGCACAGAGGCAAATGATTCCAATCTTTAACAGTGCTTCCTGAATTTCCTCTGCTTTGCTACTTTCCTTTGAATGTTTCCCATCATTAAATTCATATTACAATGTATGTAAGTTTGATACCGTTGAAGAGGGATCGGGTAAATTTTATCTCACAGCCATCAATCCATAACTCTGTAAGGATGGTAGCTTAAAAATCTGAACTTGAATTGCAGTTTGATTTATGTCCCCTTGGTATGATATCAGCTGTAAGAAACATTTATGCTATTTATATTCAGAATTATCATTGAATTGTTAATTTATTGTATGTTTTAGTTTATATATCCTCGCCACTAATTCACATTCAATAGATTACATAAACCGTATTTTTCAGCTTGTATTCGATACAGCTTAATATAAATACTGAAAAGAATTGATTATTTGAATTTTTTATTGATAAGTGAAATTTTACTTTTGCAGTGTAATTAAAATTGTTTCAACTGTCATATAATGCAGACCATCTGCTACTATGTAATCAAAACACCGCGACTTAAGGGGCTTGTCAATATACGCATGGGGTGTATCGACCAAACTGTAATTAGATGTTAATGTTATTTAGTCGCGACTTCTGAGAAATTTACAATCAATATTCAATTATTTCTGTTAATTATGTTTACAAAATGACGAAAAAAATAACGGTTAGAGTGAGGACAATGAGAATAATGTATTGATTTCGTGTATATAAGCAAGATTTATGGTGTTGAAATTAAACGTAAAAAAGAAAGCCTCTCTAATAGTTTGTTTACCAGGCCCGAAAGATTTATATGCATTTATACATATACCATTTACAAAGAAAATCTATATATGCATATACATATTATACCAGGTACATGTATTCCACAAGAAATACTAGCACAGTTTACTTCAGAGTAAACGAATTTAAAAAAAATTATGAATTCCTCGAGGCTTTTCTTTAAAAATCTTTTGGTTTATTACGATGAAAATTTTATTTTGACCCCCCAAAAAGGGGTAAATTTGGAAATTTATTAAGTTTTACCTTGTATTCCGAGTTTGATTAAATTTGATGTGGGAAAGGGGAGGCTATGCTGATACAGAAACGAGAGTCTATGTAATTTTTTTATCAGTTTGAGTAGCAGTTGCATGTATGTTAATATTTGCACAGACCGATCAACAGTATAGGGAAAAGAGTACCAATTAATTTCCCATAGAACTCTATACAAACCTTTTGCCCTCCAAGTAATTTACTAATTCCCGTTCAAACAAATCACTGGTATTATTTGAAAGTTCGTTCTAAGCACTTATTAAAAACACGAAAAAAAATATACCGTTCCGCGGCGTTTATAGGTCAAATTTGCAGTTATTTAGAACTTACAGAGATCGGCAGTAAATGACACCCTGCCAAAAATATCAATCCCCACTCCTACAATCTCCCCTGGTATTTCTAGAATTTTTGTAATATTCCCACATTCCATCATTTATTTCAAACATTAATATTTTTACTTTAAAATGAAAATAATTACATACCTCAATTCAGCCAATCAGGTAAAGCCTACCCATTTATTACTCTGCTTCATCTTGTTCAACCAGGAAATGATGTCAAAATCTGGGTCTTTGGTGCTCTTTTTCCTATACTTACATATTTACCTATCCCAGAATTAGTCAATTTTGTAATTTTCAAAGACCTTATACTTACCAATATACATGTATGAAATTTGAGGCCTGTCACTTCAGTGTCTTGGAATCTGTGGCCATCTTAATGAATGTCCCCTCCCTGCTGCAGGTGCTTTTCCAAAGAGTGAAAAACTTTCATTCCTGTGATGAAATCTGGATACAGTTGTCACTATAATGAATAAAATATTTATAAAATAACATGATTTTGTTTTTTGATGTTAATAAAATGATATAAAGTCATAATTGTGTCAATTTTTTCATAGGGGTGGAATCTCCCCAAAATAAAGAAAAAAGGTCCAAAATTTGATAAATCATAATTAATTAAGCAAAATTAAAAGGTTTTAAAAAGACTGATGTAGAAATTTTCTTATGCTTATGAAAAGTAAATTGTTTGAGACTCTGATATACTAAATGATTCTTATCTAACCCCTCCTGTTGCTTAAGTATATACAAAAAAGTTTCCCCACCCCCCAGTGAAAGACACTTAGAGAAATAGCAGGTGCCCCCTATTATATTTGTTTACAATTAATTCAGACAAGAGAAAATTAATACTTTTGATAACAAATCAAAGTGCAGTGTCTGATAGTCTTATACAGTACAACCATAATCTACATTATTGAATTTCATGCTTTAAAAAGGGGAATTCAGATTAATTTGTAAAAAATTAAGAAATGCAATAATTGACTTAAAACCCCAAAATGTACACCACAATAAGAGGCTGAAAAGTTGATAAATGAAAAATTTACCTGCAATGTACAGAAATTTGTCCGACAAAATATATCGGGTGGGTAGCGAGTCTCCATCTTCTTCTTATATAGAGAAAATGCCCCCCGCCGATCAGATACCAAGCTCTCCCGGGTCCAGGAAGCTGAAATATGAAAGTTCTCTATAGTCTTTAAATGAAAATAAATCAATAACGTTAGTCAAATTAAGCATAAATCATAAAGAAAACAGCAATATTTTTCATGTTTTCTGAAAAATTACCAAATTACATATCTTCTACATGGCCGAATGTTTAAAAAATGGATCCGTCAAGGGTGGAATACATGTTTTACAATTTTACATGTAATTACATGTAAATATTAGAAAAGTCAAATGTGATACATGCAGTAATGCCATTCCAATAATTCAAGAAAACAAAATCAGAAGCCTAAGGTCACAATAATTAAGATTATATCATGTTGAAATTCTACATATTTGGTTAGCTAGTCTAAGGGAAGTAACTCTAAGTACAAAAACTGGAAAGCAGTAGAAAATGAGTTGCAGAGAGTCACCCTGATGGAACTACAAAGAGCAAAAAGAGGGAAAACACATACCTTTGTGTAGCTACAATATAGAAACAACCAAACTACAAACTGATCCCCCCGCAGTCAAAGGGAGGCAATCCAGAGGATCACATACACTACCGACATGATACGACAAGACAGAAAATGACCTCCTTTCACATGAACACCACGAAACGCACTTTTAAGGGCCGAATAAATTATTCGAAAAGATACCAAACGTGCAGACGTATAAGAAACTAAACAAAAATTAACACCAGGCCACCATCCTACACTTCCAAAAGTACACATATATAGCAAATCATATAAATACACAATTACATGTACATGTAAAATACATACATAAATTTATTAATACATACAAACATTTATTATAAGATCAATCTGATACATTTTCTTAACTTACCTTTCTCCTATGGCCAAGTCAACTACACATTGTTTTACCAATTTAAACCCCCCCCCCCCCCCCAATCTCTACAAAAGACCCAAAATCACCTCTAACCCTAATTCCACAGATAAATAATTCATATTTTTGCTAATTTTTCTCTCGAAATGTCTTCAATATTCAAATAAATTGCTAAAAATTACTTTTCATGACTTTCACTTCACTTTACTTATTAAAAAATGGGGTCTCTATAGGGAAAAGAGTACCAATTAATTTCCCATAGAACTCTATACAAACCTTTTGCCCTCCAAGTAATTTACTAATTCCCGTTCAAACAAATCACTGGTATTATTTGAAAGTTCGTTCTAAGCACTTATTAAAAACACGAAAAAAAATATACCGTTCCGCGGCGTTTATAGGTCAAATTTGCAGTTATTTAGAACTTACAGAGATCGGCAGTAAATGACACCCTGCCAAAAATATCAATCCCCACTCCTACAATCTCCCCTGGTATTTCTAGAATTTTTGTAATATTCCCACATTCCATCATTTATTTCAAACATTAATATTTTTACTTTAAAATGAAAATATTTACATACCTCAATTCAGCCAATCAGGTAAAGCCTACCCATTTATTACTCTGCTTCATCTTGTTCAACCAGGAAATGATGTCAAAATCTGGGTCTTTGGTGCTCTTTTTCCAGTAGTGAATCATTGTTATTGGATGCGATCCTAATCTTCAGAATGTTTTAATTTTCTCTGGACAGCACTAGTTCTCTGCCCTTTATTCCTGCTTCTACCGCTAGGAATACAAAGTTGACGATGTTTACAATGCCCGCATCTCCATGCTGTCAATGAAACAAATTGAAAAATTCTGATTTTGTGTTATTACATAATAAGAAACAATAAATAATTCACTAAAACGCCAGTCATAAGCGTGTTTCATTTGAAAAACAGAGACATGATTTCATTTATATCAGCATTTGTATGGATTTTTCTGTAATAAATAGATGTTGTGTTGTTTTTGATTTGCATGAGAACGACTTTAAATCTTATGTTGCAAGGAAGCACCAGAAGCATTTCATATCATGGAGTTAAGTAGCTTATAGCTATAACTCAAAACATCAACGCGAAATATGCAGTAAATTTACGCATTTAGTAAGACATGGCATGGTAAATTTGGAATGTGTTTCCATATAAACTTCAAAATTTGTTGTTTTTTTTTCATTTGAAAGAATAAAGGTGCTGTGTAGCATGTAGCTGATTTGCACCCATCTTACACAATCTTAATAAAACGGTGAACATATGTAAATATTATAAAAATGGTACTTATTCTATTTTCTTATTTCTATGAACGTTGTTACTTTGGATACCAAAAATAGAATGTACCTAAAAATATTTGTCGTTGGTTTCTTTGTAAAAAAAAATATGCCCAAACACTCAAAATAAAATACCCCATCTGCAAATGTAAACCTAATACGAAAAGAAACATAAAACGTGCAAGTTTTGTTACATGTATACATAACATGTACATATACATGTAAGCTATAGAAAATCCATTCCAGTAAGAATACAGTCTTACCAGAAATATTTGGGTTGAAAAATGTGTGATGCCCATTCAAATATATTAATTTTTGTCTAAACTTAAGTTTTGAAAAATATCTTTACAGCCACTCATGAAGAACGATTCACAGAGATCCCAAAGTTCTGATGACGTCAACAGCAGTTTATGGAAAGGGATGAGGAATATTGCCTTCACGTTAATGGAGAATGCGTCACAGGACGCAGAGGAAGTGGACGCTGCGGCGTCTGTTGACGTCACAGAAGGCGTCGATTGTAAACTAGGACGCATACAAATAGGATTAAGTTATGATTTTCAGTCTTTAACATTAACTTTAAAAGTGATTCAAGCGAAAGACTTAGTGGCAAAGGATTTCACAGGAACAAGTGACCCTTACGTGAAAATTTTACTTTTACCTGATAAAAGACACAAGTTAGTGACAAAAGTGAAGAAGAAAAACCTTAACCCACGCTGGAATGAAAGTTTTCTGTTCGAAGGTTTGTAACATATACATTTCTGTACATATATATATATATGACAGTGACACGTGGCATTCCTGAAAACCAGAGATTTCATCTGATTGTTTTTATAGCTATCAATGTTTGACACTTTTTTATATTTGAATCGACATAACTTTAATTCTTTCCTTTCAAACTAAAATTATTGTTACATCACACTATTGAGTGAAAAAAACCCGTCTCCAGGTCATCAGGAAACAGTAGTTATATGTTGAGATTATTAAATAAATTTCTTTTGCAGTATTATTAGTTAAGGAATCATAAATTTTGCCTTATCTGGCTAAATTATTCCTACATTATTTATTTAATGTTTTTTTTTGTAGGTTGGCCTCATAACAAATTGTTAGAGAAGACAATATATCTACAAGTTATAGACTATGACCGGTTTAGTCGTGATGATCCTATCGGTGAAACTTACATTCCTCTTAATGAAGTAGATCTCTCACAGTCTCCCATCATGTGGCGGTACCTTCAGCCGTGCAAGGACAGCAGGGTAAAAAACTCACCAATTTAGAAGTCGAATTTAAAAAATAATAAGGTCTGAAATATTAATGATTCAATAATAAACCAAACACAGTGACGCAAATCATATGTTACAAAACCCCTGTCAATACATAACTTTTTACTTACATGTATAAAAATATTTACATGCTAAAAGCAGTGTATTTTGCTTTGTTTCTTAGTTTCCGAATTTCCTCTATGCTTTTTATTTTTCAATTATATGTATTGAAATTTTAAAAGAACATTGTGCTTGTAACACAGTGTAGCTTCTCAATAGAATAGTTAAATTACATAAATTACATTTACAAGGTTCATGTATGATTTCATACTTTGCTGTTGTATACAGTCGAGTGTACTTAAGAAACATAATTTTTAACTTCTTCTGCAGGGAAAACTGGGAGAAATTCTACTGTCATTAAGTTACCAGCCAGCTGTAGGCAGATTGAATATTATAGTAATGAAATGTAAAGATCTCAAGGCCAAAGATATAACGGGAGCTTCAGGTGAGATTACCTTTAGAAAGGTGTGTAGCATCAGGTGAGATTACCTTTATAAAGGTGTGTAGATGTCATCAGGTGAGATTACCTTTAGAAAGGTGTGTAGAAGTCATCAGGTGAGATTACCTTTAGAAAGGTGTGTAGGTGTCATCAGGTGAGATTACTTTTAGAAAGGTGTATAGCATCAGGTGAGATTACCTTTAGAAAGGTGTGTAGATGTCATCAGGTGAGATTACCTTTATAAAGGTGTGTAGAAGTCATCAGGTGAGATTACCTTTAGAAAGGTGTGTAGATGTCATCAGGTGAGATTACCTTTAGAAAGGTGTGTAGATGTCATCAGGTGAGATTACCTTTAGAAAGGTGTGTAGAAGTCATCAGGTGAGATTACCTTTAGAAAGGTGTGTAGATGTCATCAGGTGAGATTACCTTTAGAATGGTGTATAGATATTAAAACATTAATTTAGTATTTTTATGATAAACCTAAGTTAACCTAGTTATGATATAGAAGTGCAGTTCTTAAAACACCAAAGCATTTCTTACATCATGTAGTTACATATATGATAAATAGCTGTGCAGATATTTAACGCCAATGTCGCATTAATAGGAAAATATATGTTTACATGTTATTATGATAGATAGTTTTGTAGATTGTATGTTGTTATCTTAATGTACACATGTACATGTACACCGTGTATATCCCAACATGCGGGGTGTATACTATGTTGTGCGCGGGGTGTATGCTTCCGAAGCGAGAGAAAGGGGGTCAATGTAGGTTCTTTGTCCATTTGCTCAACTTACGGATATTTTTCGCCAGAAACCATATGCCTACGGTAGAAAGCATTATCTTAGGAGTATATGGATACCTATGAAACCACTGGACACCTTCTAGTTTTATCAAACACCTCAACACAATTCCGAGGATCGGAGCAAGATAGACGCTACACTGTGTTTATGATCAAATATCAGAAGAAAGCTTTGCTTCGTCATCACTTTTATATTATTGTTAAATACATGATTACTTTATAAACGTTTGTACAAATTGTCTGTTAATAAAGCAGTTCGTATTTAAAGATATTGACGAAAAATCAATGTTGTACGCGGGGTGTATGCAACATGTTGAACGCGGGGTGTATACCCCATATTTTTCTTAGGATTATTAGTGCAAAGTATCTATGAAAATATTATTTACACAGGATTATAAGCGACAGGTAGTGTTGATAAAAGACCCTAATACTAATGCCAAACCAAAAAGTAAAGTCCATACATGTAATTACAAAACAATTTAACTAAATTTTTAAAAAATCAAAAGAATAAAAGAAAAACTAAAACAAACTATCACATTCAAACATAATAGGCTCTAGATATGCAAGGAGCGATTGTTATCTGAATTAATGCTACATTATAGATGGCGCAATGGTCTAAATCTACGTAATCATAAAATATAAAATCTCTCCAAAGGGGGCCCTCCCCCCCCAAATCCCTGCATTGAGGACACTTTGTCCTTTCTTCGCATCATTTTAATCTAAATATTTCGCCTGTTAAAAATAATAGAAACACAACATGAATGGTGTATTATAAATCTCTTTTTTGTTTCTGCAACTTTTATATTATCAATACATATAGCATTTATGACAGCGATGTAGAATCTTTTTTGGAGGGGGGGGTACCTGAAAAAAGACCTTGACATAAGTTGACTATAGCTATAAAAAAGGGGGGGAGGGACTTATCGAAACTCAAAACTCCTATTTCAAATGTGGTTGAAGGTCCAATCTTTTTTCAGGAACAACTCTCCCTTTTTTAAAGTTTTTTTACTTAACCTTATTACATAATCATTGTTTGACTATGCTGCCACAAAGGCGGGGGGGGGGGGGGTGAAACTTGAATTTCGATGAACATTTTCTGTAGTGAAAAGTTGTGTCTGGAACAAAAAGGGGGATGATACGTATGGTATATTAAATTAATTTTCCTTTCAATTTTTGCAATATTTGGACTCATTTTTCCTTATCTGAAAAGATTTCATATTTTACAAATCACAATAAACATGTAATGCACATTTGTAATAAGGAACAATTTTCTGGGGACATGCACAGTTGAAACAAAAACTGTTGTGGGTACAATTACAATTTTACGTTGACGTATAATTAATATTAGTTAATGTTCGTCCCTCCTCTACTTTATTATCGTATATACACGGAGTAAAGTTACCCCCCCCCCCCGCAACTAAAAAGTGACCTAAGACACAAATACACCCTCCCCGGGCCCATTCCTAGAAAATATATACTTCGTACAATATAATGCCTCAATATAAAAACAAAAATTTACTGCCAAATGTGACCTCCTGGGGTCAAAGTACACAGCATATAAATACTACATGATGGAAAACATTTTTTTGCTAAATATTTTTTTATAAAAGATGTGTGAAGATAACGAACATATTCAATCTCAAAGTCCATAAAACAATACAAAATAGGAGCAGAGCAAACACGGACCCCCGAAACATCAGAGGTTGGATCAGGTGCCATGGAGGAGTGAGCATCCCCTGCTGACCGGTCACACCCGCCGTGTGCTCATTGTCATGATCGTGAAATAACGAAAAAATCCGTCTTCAATTCAGTGTATAATAAATGGACTAATTATAATTGGTATTGAAAACGTCAGTCAGCATTTGACTCAATGATAAATTGTATTTGCTGACAAAGCCATTGTATCGACCATAGAACTTACGAAATGATGACTTAAACGAGACTGCTGATATTCTTGTTTCATCAACTTGCTTGTCAAAAAATTAAGAAATTGTTCATACGTAGAGCATGCTCTTGCGTATCGAATCAATTGAGATATATACACACCGTATGCAGTATCATTAAAAAATTGTTGAAACGGGTTAAACAGAAATTATGAGAAAATGCAAAATGTTCAAAATGATGCATGAGTGAAGCATTTATTAAGGAATTATCTGAATAAGGTGTTTTTAAATCGAAGGGATGAATGGTTGTTTATCACATTAAACAGTTTAACAAAGCACCTGTACATTTACTTCCATGTGCAAGCAACGCCAAAAGTGCGATGAACGTGTATCAAATTTTTCTCCGTACTTCGAATTCATAAACCTGACTTTTTGCTATTAAAAATCTGGTGAATAATTAAAAAAATAAATATAACTTTAACAAAAGTCAATTATTAAGAATTTTTTTAATGATATTTTAGACAATGATACTATAGAGTAAAGAGAGGGGTATACACCCCGCGTACAACATGTTGCATACACCCCGGACACAACATTGATTTTTCGTCAATATCTTTAAATACGAACTGTTTCTTAACAGACAATTTGTACAAACGTTTATAAAGTAATCATGCATTTAACAATAATATAAAAGTGATGACGAAGCAAAGCTTTCTTCTGATATTTGATCATACAGTGAAGCGTCAATCTTGCTCCGATCCTCGGTATTGTGTTGAGGTGTTTGATAAAACTAGAAGGTGTCCAGTGGATTCATAGGTATCCATATACTCCTTAGATAATGCTTTCTTCCGTAGGCATATGGTTTCTGGCGAAAAATATCCGTAAGTTGAGAAAATGGACAAAGAACCTACATTGACCTCCTTTTTCTCGCTTCGGAGGCATACACCCCGCGCACAACATAGTTTACACCCCGCATGTTGGGATATACACGGTGATGTAGTTATGACAAATATTTGGTTCTGAATTGCAGTGTTTTATTACTTAAGAGACTCCCGAAAACATTCAACTTCAGGTATTTAGAGAAAGATTGGGAGTAGAAAATTTTAAGGGACCCCCATCCTTTGACCTGCTTTTTTAAATTAAAGTAGTAGGTGATAATTTATTTTCAAAGGCTTATATTATATAGCATATTATTTCCACGCAGATGAAAACAGTACCGATTCTGAATTATTTGATTACAAGATTAGATTAAAAATATAGATATTATTCAATTATTTTGACCGTTTATGTAATATGTTTTTTGAACTCACTAATTTACTTTACATATTTCTCTTATATGTTATAAATTAATTATTATTAGCATCATTTGCAATAAAAAATAGGCTCAAATATTTATACCAACTTAGACACCATTTTTTGTATCATCTATCCTTAATGTTTGCTTGTGCATGATATGTTAAATTGCTTTATTTTACTAAAGAAAATTTTATCTAAAAGGATTAGCTTAAAAAGTTGTATTGCCATAAGTTTTTACAAGCAATTGTTATCAATTTACATTTATACCCAATAAAAGATACCCTTTGCAAGATTGATTTTATAAGTGTAATGAAAAAAATATATGAAGTTACAGTAAGTATTAAGAATTGGAAAATGTGGGTTTTTTTTATTCATTGAATCAGCCATTCAAATTTTAAAATAAATGTTGCTGAGGTATCATTTTTTTTTGATTTTTTAAAGAATTTTCTTTAAGGAACTTCTAATGTAAGATGTTTTCAATGTATTCACAATTCAAACAGAGCCAAGAAATAACAAATATTTCGTCAAGTATCAGAATAATTTATGTCAACCATTTTTAACGGTAATATTCTCTGCTAAAATTGTACAATCTTTAAGGCTAATATTAACATACACCTTGGTTTATATGCATGGAGGTTCATTAAGACATGCACAACCAACATCAGTAAACATTTTAGCAATCATTTAGTATATTCAATTTATATTCAACGAAAATGGGTTAAAAATACCTTATTACTTTGTTCAAATTGCATTGTTGTTTTTAAAATTAAATTAAACGCTTTGATATGTTGGATCAATTAATCACAATATCCATTTACAAAACAACATCATAGTTTCTTTGTAAAAATTAAGGACATTTCTATGTAAAAAGTAACGAAATTTACATCATGTTCATGCTGTTACACACCATAATTACTACTTATTTGCTTAATAGTTGAAAGGAATGCATCTTAAACCCTTAGTTCAAATTCATTAGACATTTTTCATTTCTTTAATTTTACATATTTAAAGATTCCTCAACCCTTACTTTGTTCTAATAAAGTAATTTAACGGTTCTTGATTTTTAGGAATGGGAAGTTAAGGATAAATGATACAAACAAAGGATGAGTGCACTTAAGGAAACTTAGAAATTGCGACATAATTAATTTTTAAAATTGGCATTTCTCTTTCAATGGTAGAAATGGTCAATGTCTTAACTGCAACTTTGTGTAATTACGTTAATTAAAAGTTCGTATTAACGAAGTTCAAAGTCGTTTTTATAGGGAGGGGCCATCGCATATTCTGGAATCTCCATAGGATAATGAGTAAGCCCATCTTTTTACAGGCTTAATACATAGTCAGCGCATGTTTTCTATTGATCTCCTTTTAATGGTAGTTGTATATTTATATATATTACCTCATATTAAAAGGAGATCGATAGACAAACATGCGCTGATGGTTAAAAAGAGAAAAAACTGTTTCTTCGTGTGTTCACTTTCTCCATAGTATACAGGCCATTTTGACCACGTTGTTACCTGTTGAATATTATAATTAACCACGTGATTTCAATACCCAGGTAACTCTGTGAATACTAAAATTCCATCACGTGACGTGTAAGGAAACACGCATTCTGCTTGCCGATAATGATTGTTTATATCTGTTTCAATCCATTCCCATCGAGCCACGGGCTATTCTTTTTTTCTCTTAGATATCTATAAGATTATTTTTATATTTATCTCATAAGCATTTCATTTTACTATCCTTATATATTTTTGAATGCATGTCTCTACATGTTCGTAGTCTACAAGAAAAAAGAGATTTATTTATTATGTTTTGAATCATTGCTTAACATGAACATCCAAAGTAAGAGCCAGTAAATAAAATTGAAATCATACCATTCTTAGCACTCTAATTTATAGGGAAAAGTAATTATAAAAGAAACTTTAAAAAAACTTGAGTAATTGTGGTGTTTTTCCTTCTTTTTTATAAAAGGGAAAAAAGAAAGTCTTATTGTTGTTATCGGGTCTCGATCCCGGACCTAAATATTATTGATTCTGTGCATTACCGTCTGAGCTAGTCGGCACTTATATTCGAACACGCGAATTGTTTATATCAGCCATTGCTGTTGATTATCAATGAGAATGGCTACTTCTACCGGTCGATGTTATTTGTTATTAGTTATATATACTTTATTTGAAAACTGAAAAAATAATAGTGACAAACATATGACGAGAGAGAGAGAAAGAAAATGCACCAAATATAAATACAGTAGCTATTCTAATATAAGACCACTAGCTCATCACAATATTAGCTCCATCTCTTATGCATATTTATAAATCTTATCTTAAGTCAAGGGCAGATAAGTCTCATTTCCCTATATTTGCAGAGAGGTGGGGTAAGGAAACAACGAATTATTTCATTGCAACGCAGTTTATAACCTTTATCACATTGTATTTCATTTGGAAATAGACCAAACTCTATAATAAATGACTTGAGACAAAAATAAAAACAAAAATAAATGTAACAACAGAGGTTGAAAAAGACCCAAAAACCGGCGTTAAGTGCAGTCATCCTTTTTGTCAAAAACATTTGAAAATAACAAGTTGAGTCATGTTTTAATGAGTAAAATCAATAAGTTTAACCGCATATTTTGGAATTTTTATTCCTAATCTAACAGAAATCGGATTTGAAGAGAAGAAATACTTGTATAGATTAATAAGGATGGTTTCATGGAGGTAGAATTTTGAGCATCATAGAAGGTTTAAAAGTTCTTTCCATTCTAGAAATTCATTTCTTACATCATTTTCAATGAAATAAGACAAAAAAATTTATATATAATCCAGACATCCATTTTTTTGTTTCTATCATCTGTCCTTAATGTTAAAAAAACAAAACAAAACAATTATTCATCCAATTGAGAATTATCTTTCTTAAAAGGGTATCAATGAAACTATAAACACCTTTATTTACTTAATTATGCAAAACTAGCACTATAACTACAATACAATCAAACATTTTCAATAATTTTTTATCTTAATTTTTTCACTTCTAACCTTCATTATGCCTTGGTAAGCTCCATACCCCCCAAAATAGATTTGAAAACTCTTAACCTTTTTTCTTTTTACTTGCAGATCCCTATGTCAAGCTCTGGTTAAAATTCGGAAACAACCGAATAGAGAAAAAGAAAACATCAATTAAAATGCGAACTCTAAATCCAGTGTACAATGAGTCGTTCTTTTTTGAAATTCCTTGGGAAAAGATCCGGGAAGCTGCAATAGAAGTGATTGTGATGGACTTCGATAAAGTGGGAAGGAACGAAATGATAGGAAAAATTGTGTTAAGCAGCAAGAGTGGTCCCTTGGAGACAAGACATTGGAACGACATGATAACAAAGCCTCGCCAACAAGTCGCTCAGTGGCATTTACTTAAAGACTGACAAAGGCTAAGGCTTAGAATATTCTAGTTTTGTTTGTTTAAGCAAAATAACATTGTATTTTGTTGATAGAATATTTAACATTGCAAATTTTGTAAGATATTGTCATTTTATATGATTAGTGATTTGTGTTCCGTGAAGTTTGTTTTTAATATTAAGATCTCACAAGATGGGTTGCAAAAATGGCGACGTTGTCAAAGATGACGCGATATAATGCAATCTTTCATCTATGTGTTTCATTTTATTGATTGAAAAGTATATTTAATAAATTCTTGAACTCCATCTTTGTCACTGGAAGAGGTACTGATTACCAACTTATATAAACATTTTGTATAAAGTTGCGTTCAGACTGCCTTTAGAATGCATAATAATTACATGAATATTCATATAACACATTTGCAAGATCAACAGACATTTTAATGAAGGTAACAGTTAATACCTCATTAATTTTCTTGAAAATATAACTGAGTTATCCTTCTTTTTATGTCCTGATACTGAATGAAAATCAATTCTAATATCTTTAGCCACGAGTACTACAATTTAATATTAATACAGAGTATATTCATGTGCAAAGATTCGCCCCTTCTGTCTTATGTTCTAGAATGGACAACTGATCCTCATGAATTAAAAACAATGTACAAGATCAAAAAAATAAGAGGCGGTTTAATATCCGACTCGGAGAGAAAATAATTTTTACAAAATAATATTTCATAACTTTTAAAAGTGATGGAGTGGAATTGTCTTAATTGCAGAAATTACATAACTTATGTAACTTGCTGAGACACCACATATATTTATTTCTTTAGCAATAAAAAACTAATACGGCATATATATCTTTAAGAAGTTGATTCGTTAGTACCAAATGTACACGTACGTCTGCTTTAATATTCTCTTAACGAGGTTGGCTCCTGATATTAAAAGTCTGAAACTTTTTTGTCTAGTATGTATTTTAGTTTTTACATACATAGCTAAATCAAATCAAATCGAAAATAGGTGTCAATATGTTTCTTTTGCCAGTACAATGCATTTAATACGACGTTTTTGCATTAAAGTCTGTGTCTTAATCAAACATTTCCTTTGCGACGTTTTCTCTCCAATATTTTTATCGAAATAAAGCATGGAACAAAATGAACTAAATGACTTGTATTTTTAAAAAGACACTTTAAAGTTATAAGAAAAAGTTTCAAATTGCTTCACATAATCAATTTTTTGACCTTGCTGCACTTACAAAATGTGATTTTACTTAAATTGAAAATTTAATAAGCATGAAAATGATTTTAAAGTCTTAAACATTTGCGGAACATTACGAAATAACGAGATTGACTTTTGTCTACACAATGTTCTCTTGAGTTCTTCTTCGTGCTCTTTAATTCTTTGCAGGGCGCGGTGATCAACATTTTTTAGTATTTCCTTTAAGATCTCATAATTATTCAATGAAAGTTTTCCATCCTTTTCCAATGTATTGAAATCTTCATAAACAGTGGTTGAGTGATACCTTGGTGCCGAGTATAGGGATTTAAAATGTTCTTTCCATGTTCTGAAAACACGCTCATTATCCACAGACTTATCAAGATAGTTATTCACCAAATCAGTAATTAAATTTCTATAAAGTGTCTTTGGTATTTGCACCTCTTTGTCATGAAGACTTGTCTCTTCGCCTTGAAGGAAAGAAAAATAAGATAAATATGTTTACTTTATTATGTTCCTGAAACAAGGTTTGGAATCTTTTTTTTACTCTGTTTCATTTTATTGTTATTAAAGACCCTCTCTACACAAGAGCAAATTTCTTTTGAACATTAACAAAAAAAAAAAAAAAAACGTATAAAAGAGTTAATGTTAAACTTATTTATCTAATTTTCACTGTATGGTGCGTGGCATTTACCCCCTGGAAAATGTTCAAAGACATCACAGTATCACAGTGAAAAGAAAACACTGTTAATTATTTCAATAAAGAAAAACATATATAACACCTTCAATCAGTTAATTTATCTTTGCCTTTTAAAATGTGAAGAATACTTGAATAAATTACAAATTTTGTAATATATTGTAAATATCAATCTTTCAAAATTTACATCTAGGGACAGATAACTCTAGCTGCAAAAAAACACCGTTAGAATCAATACTCTTTTAGTGTGCAGTGTAAAGAGGGTTCTTAGTCAGTCAAGGTAGAATAGCAATAGGGTGTGTGCTTCGTGAGCAGGCCCGGATTCTATTCTCTTTCGCTGCCTCAAAACTTGAATGTTAATTTCAAACTATCATACCGGTAATTCACCATTCAAACAAACTCAGTCAATTGTAGTTCTATACATATAAAATCTATTTTGAGAATTGTGTGTGTGTGTTTTTTTTTTTTTTTGGTTTTCTTCCAAGCCACATTGCTTGTTATATGTACATAGGAAAAGATATGTACTTTGTTGTAAATAAATAAGGGGTTTGACAGGAACTAGCTATTTCAGGGCATAGGAGGCTACTTCCGGAGGAGCACTCGGTTTATTGATCAGCACATTGAAAACACGTGGATTTGAGAGAAGCCCTGTTTCCAAATAAAAAAGATCAGAAAATGTCCTTTAGGTACCTTGTTTTTGGTGTCAATCAATGTGAAGGGTAACGTTTAATACTGTAGAAGTGGAAAACATTACGGTGTTTTTAATTTCACCATGTTCACGATTTAAGAATTTTCCGCGAACTTTAAACCATCGTGATTATTATTTCACGTCATTTCTGCCTAGAAACAGTCATAGTACCTGAATATTTACAAACGATTCTCCGTGAAATTAAAACCACCGTAAAAGGTAACTTTCTAACAAACCGTGAAATTTAGACACGTGAAATTAAAGACGTCTATAGTACTCTGCTAAATATTTTTTCATAAATTCAAATGCCTGATTTTTAAGGACTTTTTATTCTATATAGAATTATACAGTGGAAACAATTACCGGTTTGAAACTTACAGTAGTGACGGTTTCTTTGCAATTTTTTTGAGTTTTTCGAATGAAACCTTAAAACTCGAGGGCCTGCAGCACAACATGCGCTGTTACGATGAAAAAACTTGCACTGCTGAGTTGACTTACGTACCAATTTTAGGTCTACGTTTAAAGACCGTCATCAACATACGTTTCAGTTTTGTTGAAAAAGCTCGCTTTTTTATCGTGGGGAGATGGTTGTATAAAGAAGTGTTCTTTCAATTGATTTTCGTGAATGTTGTGAATCAAAATTTCCAAAAGTTCCATAGAATTTATGTATTCAATATATTTCTAGACGTGTGTATTCCTGTCCTATAGATAAGACTAAATCACACAGAAGGCGTCTCAAATTAGAGTGTTTTCCATGGAAACTATTAGGGATGATCATCTGTGAATGGATTAGGTGTAGAAAAAAAACTTTTATTCGTTTAGAGCCCTTCTGGTCTTGGCAGGAAATAAATAAAGTAAAAAGGAAGTAATTTGAAAATGAAAAAACAAAACAATTTTTATTTAATTTCTAGAAGCAAATATGTGAAAGCTCTGTCATGTGTTTTATTATTCTTTTAGATTAAACCTTTTAAAATATTCGTTTTTTATAAATAAATAATAATTTAAATTTATAGAATTAAAGAAAAAGTTAGCAAGCTCACATACCCCCCGACGTCCTGAAATTCCCGAAAAAAAATCGGAATTTACTGGTAATGTGCACATCAACACATTGTGTCCTAATATCTGCAAAGTTTAACGAAATTGTATGCAGCGGTTTATGAATGAAAAGTTGTGCTGACAAACTGTTCACCTCTACCGTATAGTATATTCAAGATATGATAAAAAAAAATCTAGGTGTAAATGTGCGGAAATTCCCAACAAAATTATGACCAAAAAAAAAAACAAAACTGACGGACTGACTGACACTCTGATTGACTGATGACTAACGGGTCGAAAACGTTATACCTTACGCAACATGTTGCGTGGGGTATAATAGACAAACTACAAAGCATATAAACTTCTTTTATACCTTTTGTTACAAAACGCCCACCCCACTTATAAGGGTAAGTTCTAAAGTACTACTGGATTTTGCACCCAACCGAAATCTTAAGTGTTAATCTTTTCACACAATTTGACTGAATAAAAGAGTTCAAGGGAGGTCCTAGCATGCCTTCCAATTCAGTAACCTTAGCAGCGTGAGTCTTTCTCCAATGCTCCAAATTTCTAGGTGAGCTTTAGCAAACTTTTTAATTAATGATAGTTAGCCTCGCACCCAACAAAAAAAACTATTGCGAAAAAAAAACATCAAAGAAAATTCAAATAAATGTTTAAGAATGCATACCATGTCTCCAAAAGCGAAGCAGATCATTTTCATTGATTACATGATGATTTTTAAGCCCATGATTGGGACAACTGAATTCGCCTCTACCAACCAAATCTTTTTCCAGAATAAAGCTCGTTGCATTTTCCTCAAGTATGTCTTGCTTTGAACATTGATAGCCGATATCATACAAAGTTTTCTTGTGAAAGTTTTTAGTCAAGTTCTCCAGGACATCTTCTATTGTTTGTTTAATATTCATTGTAATCTCTTTTTTGAGATGACCATTTCCTTGTTTAAATATTTGAACCTGAATAGTTGATGTAGTAACAGCTACACCTATCATGTGTTCTTCAAACTTAAATAAAGCGATGTTTTTAAACAAACACTTTTGTCCATTGTCTTCAATAACAGTCCACTTTGTGTTGACTATACAGGCTACAATGAGACGGAAATAAAAGAAATATGGCAGGAACCGGAAATTGAAGACTAAAACAGAGGTTTTTTGATCCAATTTTGTTATATAATCTTTCAGTTTCTTTTCAAAGTCTAATTTGTTCATGCAAGGGACATAGTATGCTTTTTTACCTTTAGCAAGCAAGCCCAGTCGTTGCATATACTTCAAGGTAGTGTTGCATTTTATTGGTTCCATGTCTTTTTTCATCCAAATTCCTTTTAATAGCTCTCTAGATAAATAGCCACTTTCAAAAAAGTTTTTCCAGTCTTTGTCATTATCAACAAGATCCCTGGCATGTTTTGGATCTGTTATAATATACTTAAAACAGTCGACAAACCATTGCACATCTGTTATTGTGCTATGTTTTAAGTGATCTTCGTTGTAATACAGAATAACCCCAATGTCATGATAAAACTGGAGCACATCAAATGTCTTATTTTCTTTTCCATTTTTTTCTATTGAAACTTGTTTTCTAAAGTCTGAAAGTGAAATACATTTTTCCCCACTTTGTTTCTTCTGTCTTAAAACTACTTCACAATATGCCCAATCCTTCGGAATTTTCTCTCTCCAACGATCTTCCAAAGAGATAGAAGCGATACATTCCACTAAATCGGTTAACTTATCCAACGGTTCGTTATCATCCTTAGGAAACCCAATGTGGAAGCAGCGTTCTCGGTCAAGATGTTTTCTCAGATCAGGCTCATTCTTCAAAAGCTCCAGCAAATCATCATATATTGATGTGTTAACCTAGGAAGAAGGAGATAAATGTCCACTTAGTTTATCATGCATTTAACAATCTATAAAATTACATTGTACGTACAAATCAAATGACTATGAATACATTGCTTACGTTTAATGAGAAAAAACAACAACACCGAAATGTGTATGTGCTAATTAAACGAAATAATTGGTTTTGGTGCATTTTATTTCAAAACATTTTTTATCATTGACATGTACCATATTTTTCACTTCGTCAGAATGGGTTGCTATGGTTACAACTGGAGTATCATCTTCGCAGTAGGTATGGATAGATTTCAACCAAAAAATGACATATTCTGAATTTAAAAATACAAGTAATTAATGAAGTAATCAATTTATGAAAGATAAATACATAATAAAATTTACTTTTAACTTGTCAAAAATAAACGTTTTGTTTGCTTGAAGGTTGTTTAACGCCCTTCTCGAGAATTTTTTCACTCATATGGAGACCCCAACACTCGCCAGTGGAGATCTGCAAATTTTGTCCTATTCTAGATACTTACGGCCATTGAGCAGTGAGGATCGTTTTTTGTGCCAGCAACTACTGCGAAACGGGACCTATATTTATGAGGTCTCATCCGAAGGACTGCTCTACGCGTCGCAGAGTGGGATTCAAGTTCGTGACGTAAGGATGAACTCGCGATTGTAGAACAGATGTTTTAACCATTGCGATAATGAAGATAAGCAGTATATCAGTTATAAATATTGGAATGTCCTAGCCTGTATGTGCAAACAAAAATAATTTTTTGTCCACATAAAATTCCTTTTTTGTGACAATGGTCTTTCAATTCTAATGGAAAACGTATTTTTTCCGTGAAACGGCAGATATGTTAGACGAATTCTTATGTGAATGTTTAATTTTACTGGTTTGTTTAATTAAACCACAATTTGCCTAAAATTTCTCCCTCACTGATTGAGTAGAGTGATATACTGCTTATCCTCATGACTGAACATTATTCAATATAATCCGTTAAGTTTAATTAATTGCAAATAAATATTGCTTCCAATACAGGAATTAAGAGATCTGTGGAGATGTGATTATTTTGACTTAAATAGCTATAAAATACTGATAAAGGTTTGTCTGATAGTGAATATAAAATTATTACTGAAATGAAACTTGTCTGATAATGAGGCATTTGATGGCATGCAATAAAAGAATGAATGCATTACGAAACATTTTGTTGTATGATGAATTGTGTGGAGTACATTTCATAAAAAAACGATTGTCTGATCATGATTGGGTGTGTTTGTGAAGATTATCCTGTCCTTTTCAAAACAAAATGAACTGGGCACTGACAATAAGACAACTATAAATATTTAACACAGAAATAACCTGAATTGCAGTTATTCTTTTCACACTTAATAATTTTGTTAACAGGAAAATAATGATTTCAAAACCTTAAAATTAAATCAAAATTTAACCCCCAAAATTACTTTATTGTACGCAAACAATTGCAAACGACGTGTACAAAACACTTACGTCCGAATGTCCAGTCTGCAAACATGGTTCCTTCCTGTTCACACAATGCTTGATCAACTTTTTTATCAAACCTTTTTGACATATCGATAACAAGAAGATAAAAAGCTCTTCTGCTGAGATAGACCTGATGACAGGCGTAATACGCACACTGTCCAGCAAAATCCACAACACTCAGTAGGCACTTATTTTCTGTATCAACATCTTCCTCCAGACCTGAACAATACAATCTAAAACACATGATTTAAAAAAAAAAAAATATACTTTGATTAAAATCTCCTTAAAACTTTATACAAACCTCTTAAACATTTTCGATCTTTGTCTACTTCAAATAAGTTGTCATGCACTTCCAGTCCTACGGTCGACTGTATTTGTCGTAACTCCTGGATACTACGCTGCTGTAGTCGCCTTAAAAGAGTAGTTTTTCCAGCTCCAGCACAACCAACAATCATTGCACGAGCTCTATGCATTGTTTGAGTTCCTTTCTTCGCGCATGCTACGTATCTGCATCGAGCATCGTAGTCCCATTTTAGAACTTCTTTTGGTATGTTTACTGTTTGGAAAATAATCATGTAGAGTCAGAAAAACAAAAATGTTTCGATTATTTCTGTAAATTGATGTACAAATCGTTCTGTGTTTTCATTCCTTTTTTATATTTCTGCCGACCCGTGGGGATCCGGGTTAGAATAGGTCCTCAGTACCCCCTTGCTTGTCGTAAAAGGCGACTAAATGGGGCGGTCCTTCGGATGAGACCGTATAAACCGAGGCCCCGTGTCACAGCAGGTGTGGCACGATAAAGATCCCTCCCTGCTCAAAGGCTGTAAGTGCCGAGCATAGGCCTAAATTTGCAGCCCTTCACCGGCAATGGTGACGTCTCCATATCAGTGAAATATTCTGGAGAGGGACGTTAAACAGTATACAATCAATCAATCAATATATTTCTGCCACACAATATAAGTACATTCAAATTTTAGTATCTGATTTCATTATTACATTCATTTTTGCCTTTTAAGTCAATGCATTGATTGATTAAAATTCATGAGAACGTGCGTCTAAATTTCACTTTATAAGATGACTGATGATATTATTATACAATCAAACTATAGACAATAATCACTGTGAACCTTATCTTTTTTTCTGTCTTAATAAATAAAAGAAATTTATTTATTCAGTCATTTTTCCTCTAAAAAAAACCCAAAAATTATCAGGAGTACAATTTATGATAAAATTACTAGCTCATATGTCCTTTTGAGTTCAAAACAGACCTTTAATTCACCAAAAACATCAAACATCTACATTCTTTTACCGGTCAACTTGACCGGTGGCGCTAAAACAAAGGCATGCGTGTTTTTCACAAATACATGTAACCGTTGCGCTTAATGTACTTAAATACAATTAAATGTATTTTCATGGCTTTGAACTAACGTATTTCTGTGGAAGTATTTTCCATTTCTTTTTCCGATAAATTTTATGTCAAATTTAGTAAGCGAACTGCTTTTCACTGTACATGTGTATGTTATGAAATAACTCTTTTAGGTCTCTCCATTAGAAATAGGAACACGACTGTGCTATAAACTAAAATGGTTCATATTATTTCCAAGCTCTAATTTTAGCTTTTCTAAACTTTTTGTTTCTCTTCTTGTGCTTTAAAGTTGATATTTTAATCATGTTTTTCTAATTTTTGAAATTTACATTAAAAATTCGTTATGATTGCAGAACAGATTAACAATGATATAAATTCTTTATTGAAATTTCTTAATTAATTTGTTTAGGTAATTGATGTCAATGAGTTTTATTATACCTCTATTGATAATACTCAAATTTGATTGGCTGGTAAGAAAACTTTAAAACACAACAATGACTCTAAATGGTACTGTTTACAGCAATACTGACCTAGGAATCATTGTACGTGGGATATAATGACCCGGTCATTATTTTTAATGACCGCTAAAAATGACCCCTTAAGGTTCATTGATACTCTGATAAGAGAGATAACTCTACAGATAAGAAAGGTAACTTTCTGCAGACATTTTGTCATGAAATTCAGTAATTTGTCATGCCAAAGTTTACAGATCTCTAATATAAAGACCATTTTATTGTTAACTCACGCAAGCCCACTCCACTGTTCAGAGGTTGATTTCTAGTTCTATTGCTAATGTATATGTAAATTATTTTTTAATACTTTACCTAAAACATTTATACTCAGTTCCTTTAAACGGTGTAAGTTGATAAAAAATCTATCTCTAAACGTGTAAGTCTTTTAATTGTACAGAAATAACAGCCGCAGAATTGTTTATAAACATTGAATTAATATTTTATTTCATTAAAAAAGAATTTCAAGGGCGACAATGGAACGATAACTCTTCTTTATGGATGCATTTTATTTTACATGCACAGAAAACAATTTGATATTCTGATTTAAAAAGCATCGCTCCAGTATGTTTTCTAAAGGAAATAAGATAGGTATGAGAGTAAATATTATTTTTATATATACCTCATATTTCTAATTTAATTGTGAGATTAAAAATAATTGATCTTTCTAATGACCATATCAAATTTTCTTCAAATCATGATTTGGCATATCATTCATTTCTGAAAAAGTAAGCAACGTTTCATACTTCAAACTATTTTCTATTTGAATTGAATGTAAAAGTTGTTGCTGAAGATCAATGTTTGGAACTTAAAAAAAAGGCGTGAAATGTGGAGCAGAGGGATATTGTCCCTTAATCAAAAATTCGTTTTTGAGTTAAGTTAATGCCTAAAATAATAATCATTCGAAAAAAACATGTTTTTAAAATTGTGCATGGTCTGTTTCACATTACCATACAGCATACGGTAAAATTTTATCGCTACAATATTATGAATAGGGCCTATATCGTTTCAACATGTTCAATATATCGTAAGGCCCAAAAAAAAAAAAACCTGTGTTTCCGGTAACCCGACCTACCCTAATTTTACACGCCGACTCTAGCACTTTTTTATTGCAAATCCGGATTACGTACCGTAACTTGTTCTAAAACTACAGTCTACAAAACGCGCGCAGTTAAAAAGACACTTGTAACAAATAAATAAAAACGTCTTTTCAAGCATTTTAAGATTATACATGCGTAGATAATAGCTCTTTTCCCCTTAGATCGTTCCCTCCTTTACCCTTTAATGACGACTTTTGACACTTAGCATCCAACCTTTAATGAGACTTTTGACCACACGTTGACACGTGTGTATATTTTCATTGTTGATTTGACTTGAAATTACCGCTTGTTTTTAAAATTATCAGAGCACAGGCGGCCACCTGCAGGTTAACAATAGATGATTGCATCATACTACAGTTGGAAATCACATGATTTACTTGTGTAAAAAAACATTAGAATCTCGGAAAGTCCCACCAAAATTCAAAATGGCGGACTGTTACTTACGATGTTTATTTAGCATGTAACTCGGTCAACACGCAATATTTTCTCATCCAGTAAAGCATTACATGAAATTCAAGCTATCAACTACATATTTCTTGAAAGGTTTGATAATTATAATGATCTATACGTGTAATATACTTCAATATAAGATACGAAAATTTTGTGAAGTTCGGGACCGCGCAGTGCCGATTTCGTTAATTGTTTCCTAGAAATTCAGAAGATATCTTCCATTTTACACATATTTATAAATGTAAAGGTGTAGAAAATAATTATTTTAATAGAATTTGATCATTAAATATATTCAAAAAAGTTTAGAAATCAAGTTTTATCAAGCAAGTTTGAAAATTTGTTGACGAGATTGACATTGTAGTATCACTACAGTTAGTGATTTCTGAGGAATCAAAATTATAAAATGGATAATAAATAATAATTTAACCATTAATTATATCATCACACATAAATTTTACAGTTTTAAAAGACATGCAACTTTGGCATATCTGTTTAAAATATCTATTTTGCGATTTACACCTGCCTTCACTTGAATTATTTATTATAGAAAATTACAATAAAAATTCTGTAAATAGAATTGAGAAAAATTTAATTTATTACGAATCCAATGAAATATAATACATAGCATAAAAGAAATATTTTGACCCCTATTAGCATGATTAGTTCGCTGTTTTAAAATGCACTCCAATTCATTTAAAACGCTGTAAGGGGCAGCCACTAGGCAAACACTCCAGGGATATGACTAGTGTGTCAAATTGTGCCCCCAGATGTATTTCATCACTTATTTTTATATGTGCATCACTCAACTCTAAGTCCACCACATGTTGTCATTGCATGGGTTTAAGCTCAAGAAATGTCCACACTCATACGAAATTACTGCAATATATAACTTTCTTTGGCACTGGACTGTGGGAAATTTATTTGAAGATAGTCATAATTTTGAAGTGGTTTAACTCTGACATTATTGGCCGTGAATGAAATGGATATTAACTATGTCTTTACATGTAATGATAATGAGGTCGAGGTAGAAGTATAGGCCTGAAAAACAATCTTGAATTCTTTATTTTACTTTTTTTTTGTTAAATGTGACAAAATTTGATTATTAAATTGTCATTAAAATTCAAATGTCTTTTTCTGTAAATCAATTTCTTGCAATTGGTTCTGCTATCTACCTCTAGAAAACAGAATATTACTTGTTAATATTTAATATCACAAACAGTCTACCTAAAAAACAATCAAATATAATGTTCGGTTAAAATAAAAAGTAAAAGTAAAAAAAAAGTAATTGCCTACCTACCTACCCTAATTTTGAGGGACATGTTACCGGAAACACACATATTTTTTTTTTTTTTTTGGCCTAACAATTCAGTTCAAAAGAATGTAGAGGCGGCTCTTTAAAGAGTTGAATTCTGTGTTAGATTTTGACTGTTTAGAGGAAAAGTAATCGTTAGCTTTAACAATGTATGTCGCTATCAACTAAATATTGTTTTTAATCAGTAAATCATGATGCAAAAACTTACACGACTTGCAGACGTCAATGTAAACAACTTCGTAATCCGGTCTGTAGCGAATCCCGATCCCGATCAAAGAAAGAATTGATAACGGTTAGAAATTTATACTTTTCAATATATATCGGTATAATAAAACAATTAATTACCCCTTGTGAGTTCAACATGGTGAAATAAGGACCCTCGACCTGGCCCACGAGGTGACCTGACCTGACCGAGGCCGCGAAGCGGCCGAGGTCAGGGCAGGTCATCGAGTCTCGGGTCCTTATTTCACCATGTTGACCTCACAAGGGGTAATTAATTGTATAATGTTGTTTAGTTTTGTGGATAAAGATTATAAATTGTTCTTTACAATGATTTAAGACAGGAAATTCAAACATAAATGTGTTTCAATAATTATGACCATTTTCTTAATTATTTTGAATGAATGTATATTGGCGTAATTTGCAATTTCCACGTTTTTTGTCGATATATAAATAAGCAACCGTGCCAGTATAAAAGTTTTGTTTTCATACGAATTTTGACATGGAATTCTGACACAATTTCAAATAAGGCATCATTGCTTATCATAACTGTACACTTATCATGCGTACTTAAAACCCAGAGGCAGAGCAGAGTAACAAAGAGAAAATGCATTTCCACTTGATCAGTTGTGCACCCCGTTCCACAGGAACCACTGACCCTGGGGCAACATCTTTCAAACTTTTGCAAATTTCATTTTATTTCATCATGTTGTTGAATAATACTAAAGAACAGATTTCAAAGCATTAAATAAATTTCAGACCCCCCCCCCTCCCCAAGTACCTCTGTCTCAGCCACATTCCCAGGAACAAAGGAAAACATTTTTTTTAAAGAATTCATGCATTCTTGCATTTTCAATAATTAAATATTATAGCCGCGCCCTAACACAAGGAGCCCTGACCCCCATGTTACAATTTTCAAAGAGGCATCCTTCCTTCTCATAGCTATGTACATAGTTCATTGGTTATATACCCAGGTGTTGATTTTTTAAAAAATAATTTAAGCATTTTTACAATATAATCAATAGAGTTCCACCCTAACACAAGAACCCCTAACCAAGGAGCCATGCAATTCACAATTTCGGAAGAGGCAGTCTTAAGGCCGGTATACACGGTAAGATTTGTATTATAAGATTTGTATTATAATACAAAATCTTACTGTGTATACACTCTTAATACAGTGTATCATAAGATTTTTCGAATCTTATAAAACTGTATTAAGAATAGAGCAATGCTCTATTTCCTAATACAAGTCTTAACTTACCTATCACTTTCAACCAATGAAATGTAATGACACTAGGGGTCATCCTATTTTTATCATTACTACAAAAAGCACATGGTAAATAATAATGGCCAACTTTACAAGTAAAGACATTAAAAAACTCGTGGTTTTATGGGAAGGGGAAGAGGACTAGTGGAAATATCAAGAAGTGCATAGTCCGATGATAACCACTGCTATCAGAGCCTCATCCTCCATTTTTATTTTCTTGACAGAAAGAGAATTGTGGCGGGGAAAACACGTAGTTTATTTACAATCTTATATGATATGTATTAGCGTGAGTACAAGAAAGTATTATAATACAAAAGTATTATAATACTTGTATTATACTACAAATCTCATCGTGTATACCGGCCTTTATTCAACATTACTACAATGAAGCACATTGAAGTGGTAAAATGTTCTGTTTGGATGGAACGTTTTGAGCTATCTTTAGACACGCCCATTTCTTTAGAAAGGAAAAATCAGTCAAACGATTCAATCGAATACCTGTAGAACAGGAATTTCATTAATATAATAGCCAGTGGATTGACGGTCTACATAAAGACCGAGTAAGCACGTTTTCGACTGATACCAGTGATATGCTAACTCAAAAATCATGATAAAATCATATTTTTGTACAAAATCGTTGCAATAAGCGGGAATTCTATAAATAGCTCTTTCTTATTTAAAAATCTTCATTTCAGTGTAACTCATGTTGCTTTTCGCGGAAAGTGTAGTTTCCCAAAACATCACGACGAATATTCCTCTCTATTTTCTACAGAAATGGGCGTGTCGTTATGTTATAATTGACGTTAAAACATGACTCAGAACGTTTCTTCCAAATAGAAAATTTTACCACTTCAATGCGCTCAATTGTACGTACTTGGTTATTTTTTAATTACAATATCTCGAACATTCACTGAAAATAGGTCATTTGCCCAAAATTCAATATATGTATCAGTGACAGGGGCTCAAGCTTGTATGAAAGTATATGGGGAAAAATTTGGTGGTGTTTGTCCTATAGAATGGGTATGTATTTTATGGATAAACATTGACTACAGCCAAAACATCAATCAGTTCCCATTTTTTGGCATTGGGGTTATATTTTAGTTAGTTTTTTAAATTATTTGTTTAAAACTTAGAGGGTTTAGGTAAATTGAGACTCACAATGGGGATTACACATGGTGTGAAAATGCCATAATTTTTGCCCTAGCTCTCATATTTTCAATAAATATACATGTAAATAATTTTAGATAATTAATATTTATGCTGAAATTCACTGTGAATATTGTAAATAATGCAATACTGATATCTATGGGCATCAACAATACACAAAACATATGAATATCCCCCTCGCAGCTTGAGAAATTCATATAAATCGATGTATTTTATGAGTGTAGATATTGGAACAGATTGACTTAATATCCTCCTTCAAATTTCTGTTAATCAAATTTGATTGAATAATTTATATCAAAATGTGACTGCTGTTAACTAATTAGGTTACTTTGTTTTTACATAAGAGGCCTAATCGAACAGCAAAGCCAATTTCAGTCATGTAATCAGTGCTGGATTTAGATTAAAGTTATAATTTTGGTGAAACTCAGAGAATGCTAGAAGGAAATTTACTTTAATTTACTTGAAATTATTGTACAATACATTCTAGCAGAAAATACATTGAAAATGTCAGTAATATGCAATATTATAAGTCAAAAAGATGAAAAAAGAACAAACAACAGAGCATTAATGTAGTCATCTCAGTTCCCAAACATATTTTAACCCCTCGTAGTTGTTCAGATTTTTTTTTTTTGATTTGGCTAAAAATAAAACATATGGAGAAGTGCAGTTACTAGTTTTGTTTACTGCAATTTGATTGTACGTTGGTTTGTCAAGTATCTTGTTGAAAACCTAGTTACTCGTTATCATGTGCATGTTTCACTTTAATTAATCAACATCTAGGAAGATGATTTAATCACTTGGGATTTTAAACAAACAATTCTACCGTCTTTCAAGTATAAAGGTAAATTGAATTTATACATAGAACTTTACCATTTACAACAGAAAATTAAATATATTGTAGTTGGAAGTTGTAGATTTTACTGACAGACTACAAACTTATAAAGGGAATATATACTTTGTTCAAAAGTCTGCATGAAAGAAATGTACGTCACCATTCCCACCCACTTTTTGTGAAAACTTGAAAATAAAAAATGCTTTAATTTACGTTTATTTCTTCAAATGTTCATACAGTGTTATGGATATTGCACTTCAAATGTTCTTATGTCATTTTCCTAAAGGATAAAAGCAATGGATATACATATTATACAAATAAATTGATTTTGGGGAGTTGGGGGCCGGAGTGGTAAAAATTCACAGGTACTTGGGTCTTGGTTTATAATTATATATGTACCCTTATCGATACGTAAAAAAGGCTGCCCCCCTCCTTTTTTCCCACCAATACTTTACTACTGGAAATGTTCAGTGAAAGACTGGTTGCCCCCCCCCCCAATACTACAGGAAATTCATATAAGGGAAACGTAGTGTTGAATACTAAAAATTTGGTTCTGAAAGAAGTTGGCATTGGAGAAAGACTTTTTTTTAGAGAGAAAAAAAAACTGAAATGTCTGTATTAAAGCACAAAACTTTAAAGCTGTAATTAATTGTTTTTGAACAATAGGGCCTACCTTATTCGTATGTTTTCTTTTTATTGAACGCAATTAAGTTGATTACAAATTGTACGTCGGGTTCGTTACCACGATGCTCTTAGTACGGAAAATACAGTTTTTACCGATAAACACATAACAAACACATTTACAAAACTATTGCTTTTATTGTATTTTAATTTATATAACATCATTTGTTGTAAAACTATTTAATCAAATAACCCGTTAATTACAATATTTATAATTATTTCTTGATTAAAACAATGTAGCAAAAGGGACGTGATGTTGTAGAAGCTTCCGTCAATATTGAGATCGGCGATTGACGAAAATAATTTACACTTTTCTCTTTTTAATTGGTTATCACAACTTATTTCTTTTATATCAATTAAATCAAGTTTTGATTGAATAATTCAGTGATGACATTTTATGAAGTAAATAATAGATTGTTTGTTGTCAGTTTCATTAAAATTTGTCAGTAGCTTAGATCCGCCAACCGGAAACGCCACAATACTCACGTTGATGCTATTTCATGGCTGTTCTCAGAAAATTGAAGTAGACTTTTAATTTTATGTACGATACTTACTATCCCAGTGAAATCTAAATATAGTTTACGGACATCATCTTGTGTGTAGTGTAGTATTGGAGGGGTAAGTAAGAACTCTTGTGCACCCGTTTCAGAGTTTATTTGCAAAATTTATTAATTTATAAGTATAGATAATACATTTTTATAGGTATAGCACTGATGCACTTTGCGTAATCAATTATATCCTAGACCCTCGCCAGACTTTATGCATGAAGGGACATATAATGTAGACAAATTATTTGTTTTCACACTTCCATGTAACAGTTAAATGGTATTTGCAAATATTTAAAAATGCATTGCTCAAGAATGATGTTGGCAGTCTGTAAGTAAAACATAACATCGTATCGAATCATTTGATTGATGTATATAAATTGTTTTAAATTTTCGAGGAACTCTTTAAAGTATTTTACTAATCTGAACTTCCTTTTTTGTAATTCTGTAAATTAATCAAGAAAACTAACAAAAACTCAAGGAAAGTTTTCCTTCAAAAATGATAAGTAGTTCGACTGAATCGACAAGGATTTCATCTACTTTTCAAAGCATGCGTTTTTACTTTTATAAATATGTAAGACCATACCATTTGTGTAAGGAAATTCAGTGATTTCCAAAAAGTGTGTCCTTTGTTATTATATTGAATAATAGTGATTAATTCGCGAAAATAACGCCAAACGTTAGTGCTTCGCGTAATCTCTGCGACGAAGTAAAATCTCAAACTATGGAGAAACCCGCGGCAGGCATTGATTATATATAATTATTTGAACCTTTAAGGAATTACTATTTTTCTCTTATTCGAATCTGTTTATGCTTTATAATCTGCGAAGATCACATGGCGTCTCCATATAAGTATTACAGCCATGTCTTAATTTTTTCAAATAGATTTGTAGATTTCGTATCTCGATGTTTTCTATGAATTTATCAAAAATACAAACGTAGTAACGGAAGTAAGGTGAAGAAAAGACTTTATATACACCATGCAGCAATGTTGTTTTTTAACATGTGGTACATGTAGGATCAAGCTACTGTTTGAATTTAAAGGTACATTTATTAAATTTGTAATGTTCCATGGAAATGAGAGGATTGCATAGACACAATTGATTCAGCTGGTTGACAATGGGGTGTGTCTCCTGCCAAACCAAACCAGGTTATACATAAATAATATGTGTTCCGTTTTTCTTGCTCATCATAACTATATACTTAGTTAGTTCATTCAATACCCAGAAGCAGAGAAAAAAAATATTGCATTTCACTATATAATTAATAGAACTCCACCCTATCACTAGAACCCCTGACCCTGGGGCCCTAAAATGCACACAATTTACGTGAGGCACTCTTGCTGATCATAACTATGTACTTAGTTTATTTAATACCCAGAATCAGAGAAGAAGATTTTCAAAGAATTGATGCATATATTTTCACTAAATAATCAATAGAGCTTTACCCTAACACCAGAACCCCTACACTGAGGCAATAAAATTCACAATTTTGGCAGAGGCACTCTTGCTCATAATAACTATGTACTTAGTTAGTTGATTTAATACCCAGAGGCAGAAAAGAAGATTTTCAAAGAATTAATTCTTTTTCATAACATAATCAATAGAGCTTTACCCTAACACCGGAACCCCTTATCATGATGTCATAAAAATCACAATTTTGGTAGCGGCACTCTTGGTCATCATAACTATGAACTTTGTTAGTTTATTTTATACCCAGAAGAAGAGAAGGAGATTTTTCAAAGAATAAATGCATAGATAAAAAAAGAGGAAAACTAGCAAAGCACATTATTTTTTCAATATCTATAAACACACAATGAGATAATGTATTACTGCAACGCATAAATCATTAGTGTGCAAATATATCAACTTAAACACAGACTCAGTTGACTAGCCGGAAATTATAAATAACCTAGAAGTTTCTCCCCATACCGACACCCGTTGATTACGAATTATTATGTTACATTATCCAAGACGTCTGCTGTTCTATTATTGCAAATAAAACGCACTTCTTTTTCTATCGGCTACTTCGTGCAATGTTTTCATTTTTTATGATTAGGGTGTCGCTCTCAGCATACTGCATACTTTTCCCTTAGCACAACCTTTATCTCTTAAGCGTTTGTAAGACTCTTTTACAAGCGTTGCTAGGGAAATCGGCAGTACACAAACTAGATAAAAACGCATGTTAGAGTATTTTTTCTCTATATACGTCACAAGTCACGGTATGGAAAACCCTTCATACAGATCTTGCCAATTACATTTTATTTATTATGTTTTTAGTCTAAGCATCTGAATATATTTTAAGAACTTTTTAACAAGATTAAAACATACCCGGTTTAAGTTATTTACAAATTAATGTAAATGAAAAGAGCAATAGATATTTTGAATCAGGCTTCTTTCCGAGGGTCAGTCGGCTTAGGGCAAACAACTATATATTTTCATTATTTTGTAAGTATTTAGAAGTATAAGAAAAAAATCTATCAAAGTGTGGTGCGACAGAGCTTATACAGCAACTTACACGTACAATATATGTTTGAAAGAATGATACCGAATATGTTCAAGGTGTCCTCAGATATAAAACGTACTTACCACTTATTTTCAGCAATAAATACTTAAGGTGTTAAGAATTTTGACGGGAATCTCCATATTTATACATAATCTAATTTTGCTCATGTACTAAACGAATTTATGCATTACTTTGTTTTCATATTGATAAATAACAGCATAAAAACGCATTGCGATAAAGACGTTTCCTTAACTGTATATCTTAAAATTATATTCGAAATTGAATATCATTAATAAATTGTATTTGTAGTTTCAAGAAATATTGGTTTTTTTTTTCAAACCTAAAAGTTTTTCTCAAAACAGATCAGGAAAAAATTTGGACCATTGATAAAAGTTTCATACAAAGTATTGAGATTGTACATGTGAAACTAAAAACTTACATTTGTATACCAGCTTTCTGATGTTTTGACGAATCATCTTTGGATTGACATGACATAACATATGTACATCAAGTCTCTCGACATACGTATTCTCAATACGCTTTGGTAAATGTAAGCATCTTTTCTCTTTAACATCTTCATATCCCCATTCGCATATATACTCTAATAACGAGTCCACTGAAGACAATTTAATGTAGGTTATGTAATCTTCATCTGTGACAAGGCAAGTCCTGGCAAAGTAACTCATAACATGATGACGGACATCATCCATTGCAAATTGCACAGTATTGAGTGCATTGTTCCTCGTTAACACTTTATCATTTTCTACCAATTCCTTAATAAGTAAATCGTCCTCCACTGTCGCATTGCTGTGGAATACTCTAAATGCCTGTACAGTTTTCTTAATCTTGTCTTTCACTTTTTCGTCCAAGCAAATTGTGTAATTTTCGGACAGCATGATGGTGCAAAGTATGCTCATTTTAGACGATGAAAGTGGTAATATAAAAAATTCTGAAATGTAATATTTATAACCTTAAAAAATGTAATAGTGAAACATATGTTCAAAATATTATAACAATTATATGATCCTAGCATTTCATCATTCGTCGATGCACCAAAATTTTTATTTCGAGCTGAATAAGCGTAATTGTCCCTAAACGTTGTAAAACGACACATGTTTTCTTCAATGACGCAAAATTGATTAAGAACAAAATTCTAAGTACGCAATAAGAAATCTTAATCGCTTTTATAAATTGAACATGAGGTCTGGATTTGGTCCCTTATTTGATATAAAAGTCATAACACTATAACAGAAACAAAGCGATTAAGCTTGCTTATATATTTTCTTTTTTTTTTTCATTTTTCCAAAATTCATCTGATACTAGTTAACATACTTAAATATATATACGTATACATTTTGAAATCACTAATTTTGGTGGGGGGGGGGTTAATTTTCGTTGTTTTCGAGGTATGAAGATACCCACGAATTCATACCCACAACAAAATGTAAATTTTTATATGCACAACTACTAAAATGTTCTCTAAATCAAATCCCCATGAACCAACATTTTTTTTTCTCGAACCACGAAAATTTGACCCTACTAAAATATGATTTTACAGTATTTGGGGAAAAGGAAAGTTTTTGCTCAGTGTATTTATAGAATAACATGTTCCTTAAAACTTTTCATAATTTATATGTCAAAAGAAAATTTGAAGGATGGCATAGTTTGAGATCATTTTGTGACCTTTGTGCGTCTAATCATCTAAAATCATTTATTTTTTTCCAAAAACTTGAAAGGTCTATCTTACTCTTCCTAATATATTTTACAAGATTCTTCTAAAAGGCAAACCTTAAAATAACTAGGGCTAATTGTAAGGGGGACCGTTACAGATGTTCCCCAAACGCTCCCCAACTTCCACTTGGTGCAATATTCCCTTAAGCTCTGTTAAATAAGACATACTTTGTGCAATTTAGACTTAAACAACGTTTTCCCAGAAGACCACAAAATATATTTAAATTTTAGAATTACATGCGAGCTCATGTGAATGCATGTGGGTAATGCTTATATCATCTTTTCTACACTATGCATATATATCTAAATAGACTTAATATCAAAGCATTAATCCAAAAGTAATAAAAAATACACTCATTCAAGCGTATTTTTAATTTTACTCATTTCACGTGCACGCACGTGCAAGCATGTGTATGATAACCATATCTTCTTTCAGGGGTCTATTATGTCTATCAATCTTCTAAATACCATCCTGTTTGGTTGAATACCAAGGCAGTTATAACCATTTAAAGTTTTAGCCAATCAGATTTCAGCGCACGTGCATGTGCGTTATTAAATGACAGTTGTTATATATCATATTGTAGGACATCCTATTGTATGCTTATGTTTTAAATTTCGTAGCATTTAGTAAAAAAACAGAAAAGATATTGAGGTTTTTGTTTCAGCCAATCAGAGTGAAGAACACGTGCACGCACGTGCATGACGACCACACCTTCTTGTTGGAGTCTATTATGTCTGTCTTTGTTCTAAACCCCATTCTGTTTGGTTGAAAACCAAGGTAGTTATAGCTGTTTAAAGTTTAAACCAATCAGATTGCAGCGCACGTACACGCACGTGTATGCATGTGCATGGTGACCATATCTTCTTGTACAAGTCTATTATATATATATATATATATATATATATATATATATATATATATATATATATATATATATATATATATATATATATATATATATATATATATATATATATGCTCCAAATCCCATCCTGTTTGGTTGAAAACCAAGAGAGTTATAGCTATTTAAAATTTCAGCCAATCAGATTGCAGTGCACATGCATGCACGTGTTTTCATGATAATTGCTATATATCATATTGTTGGATATCCTAATGCATGGCTATGGGAAAGATTTTGAGACTTTAGTTTCAGCCAATCAGAGCAAAGCGCACGTGCATGCACGTGAGATCTTGCTATTTTGACCATATCATCTTGTCTACGCTACTGATATATCCTTACATTATAATTTTCAAATGATTTCATCAAAAATAGAAAAGTTACGGCTACATGTATATCCATTATATTGGTCATTTCACATGTTGTACGTGCGCCCCTTTGCAAGCACGTGCGCGCAAAATGGCATGTTGACAATGTCATCATATCTATATTTGTAATATGTCTATATATTCCAAATATCAAATCTATACATTGAAAAATGTAAAAGTAACGGCTATTTCAAGTATATTGGTCATATCACGTGTTGCCCATGCGCGCTCTTGCAAGCACGTGCGCGCAAAATGACCTTCGTTCCGCAAATCTACATACATTGCCTACTTACCCTAAAAAGGTTTACTCTTTATTGGATGTGTACTTTACAAGATCATTCGCGGACAAAATTTTCCCAAGAAGAAAAATAATAATTAGTGGTAATTGTAACGGGAACCGTTACAGATGTTCCCCAAACGCTCCCCAACTCCCTTTTTGTGCCATATTCCTGGTATGCTTCATTAAATAAGACAAACTCTATGCATTTTAGACTTAAACAATGTTTTCCCAGAAGTATACTTACTATATTCAAATTTTAGTATTCCACGCCTGTGCATGTGAATGCATGTGCGTAATGATCATATCATCTTGTCTACACTATCTATATATTTGAATATACTAAATATTAAAGCATTTAATCCAAAATTATTGAAAAATACGCTATTCAAGTGGATTAATAATTTTAGTCGTTTCACGTGCGCGCACGTGCATGCATGTGCATGGTGACCATACCACCTTGTAGGAGTCCTTTATGTCTATCTATGTTCTAAATCCCATGCTGTTTGGTTGAAAAACAAAGTGAGTTATAGTCATTTAAAGTATCATCCAATCAGATTGCTGCGCACGTGCACGCGAGTGATTTCATGAAAAAAAAAACATATTTTAGTATATCATAATGCATGTCTATGTTATAAATTTCAAAGCATTTCAACATAAAACAAAAAAGATATTAAGATTTCTGTTTCAGCCAATCAGAGCAAAGCGCAAGTGCATGCGCGTGAGTTCATGCAAATTTGACCATGCCGTCTTATCTACACAACTTATATGTCTTTATATAATAAGTTTCAAAACATTTCATAAAAAATATAAAAGTTACAACCATATTAAATATATCAGTCATTTTACTCATTCGTATGCGTGCAAAATGACCTTCGTTCCGCACATCTACACAACATGCCTACTTGCCCTAAAAAAGTTTTAACTCCATTGGGTGAACAGTTTCCTAGAACACTCGCGGACAAAAAAGTACCGAAGAAGAAATAAGAAGAAAAAAAGAATAATAACTAGAGCAAAGCTCGTTGCAAAGCAACGAGTAGGTCTTCCGTCCGGTTTTGACCGGAAGTGCCGGAAGTGACATAAAAAAAAGAAAGCAATTAATTAAGTCGTCTCCAGTGACTTTATTATTTCAATTTTGCATCAAAACCTTCAAAATAAGCTATTTTTGGCTACTTCCGGTTTGCCCGGAAGTGACGACGACGGACGGAAAATAAATTTTTATGTCCCAGAGACATATGTTATCCAAAAACTTGTGAAGAACGGCAAAAATACGCGTTTTTCGACTACTTCCGGTTTGGCCGGAAGTGACGACGTCTACGTATTTTGACGACTGCAGTAGATAAAGCTTGACATTTTGAACAACTTTGCTTCTATGACGTAATACAAATTCTCAATACTTTTTAAGATATAAAGGAAAAACTTTCGGCCTCTGTAGGCCCTTCATTTTAGGGGCCAGCCCTTTTTTGCAGATATTAGATGAAAGATCTTGTGATTCTACACTTCTTTTGTTCTACATGTCTAAACAAATATTTCAAGGTAAAAAGTTATCGTATAAAAGGTGTTAAAAATTTTGAAATTCTTGATAAGACTATTTTGGGGCTATAGTGAACGCGGCGCTACCTACTTCCGGTGAAAATTATATATTCATTGCACTTCTCCGAAGGTTGAACTATCATCACTGAAAATTTTATACTTCTATCTTCAACGGTTTTTGAAAACATTGCCGGACAATGTGACTCTCTAAAAATGACAAAATCGATAAAGATTTACGAACCGGAAGAGACGTCATCAAAATAAAAAAAAGTGTTTCTAGATTTTTTGATGTTCTATCAGACCTGAAAGTTTCATGAAAATTCATCGAGCCGTTTCCGAGAACTCGCGTGCACAAAATCTGTAAGAAAAAAATAATAATAATAGGAAAAATAGTGGAAAAGAAACCTAAGAATAACAGTAAGGTCTTCCGCTGAAGACGGAAGACCTTAACTAGAGCAAGGCTCGTTGCAAAGCAAGAGTAGGTCTTCCGTCCTGTTTGACCGGAAGTAACCGGGAGAAACTTTCATTTTGTACAAAAATGAGTAATAACGCCCACAAATGCATTAATCACCTTAATTCATGTTAATTAATGTAAAAATAAGCCATTTTTGCTACTTCCGGTTTGACAGGAAGTGACAACGACGGACGGAAAATTAATTTTTATGCGCCCAGAGACACATGTTACCCAAAACGGGTTAAGAACGGCAAAAATACGCGTTTTTCGACTACTTCCGGTATGGCCGGAAGTGACGACGACGGACGAATTTTGATGACTGCAATAGATTGAGCTTGACATTTTGAACAACTTTGCTTCTTTGACGTATTACAAATTCTCAATACTTAATGAAATATTTAAAAAAAACTTTCGGCCCTCTAGGCCCTTAATTTTAGGGGCCAGCCCTTTTTAAAAGACATCGTTTGAAAGATCGCGGAATTCTAGACTTCTTTTGTTCTATATGTTTAAACAAAATATTTCCAGGTAAAAAAATATCGTAGAAAAGGTGTTAAAAATTTTGAATTTTGCGATACGACTATTTTCGGGCCGTAGCGAGCCCCGACGTGCGGCACTTCCGATAAAAATGAAATACATTCCGCAAATCCACAGACTTAGGTCTACCATACTTAAAAGTATCATGTGTCTATCTAAAGCCGTTTAGGAGAAATCGTGCGGACAAACTGACCCTTAAAAAACCATTAAAATGCTAATAACTCAGGACCGGGAGTGACGTCATCAAAACAGAAAAAAAAAAAACGCATAAGGTAAAAGTAATGTTATATAAGTCCTGAGAGTTTCATGGAAATCCATCCAGCCGTTTTCGAGAAATCGCGTGCACAAAATAGGTAAGAAAATGCAATAATAACTAGAGCAAAGAGTAGGTCTTCCGTCATGTTTGACCGGAAGTGGCTTTCATTTTTAACAAAAAAGAGAAATAACGTCCAAAATTGGTTTGATTCCTCTAAATCCATGTTAATCATTGCAAAAATAAGCCATTTTCTGTTAATTCCGGTTTGACCGGAGGTGACGACGACGGACGGAGAATTAATTTTAATGCTCCCAGAGACATATGTTACCAAAAAACTTGTCAAGAACGGCAAAAATACGCGTTTTCCGACTACTTCCGGTTTGACGGGAAGTGACAACGCCGGACGTATTTTGACGACGTCAATAGATTAAGCTTGACATTTTGAATAACTTTGCATCTTTGACGTATCACAAATTCTCAATACTTTTCGAGATATAAAGGAAAAACATTCGGACCCGTCAGGCCCCTGATTTAAGGGGGCAGACCTTTTTTTCGAGATGTCATTCAAAAGATCTTGAAATTCTACACCTTTTTTGTTCTATATGTTATAACAAAATATTTCTAGGTAAAAAGTTATCGCTGAAAAGGTGCTTAAAATTTTGAAAATCTTGATAGGACTATTTTCGGGCCATAGCGAGCGTCGGCGCTTTGTACTTCTGGTAGTAGTGATATACTTAGTGCACTTCTCCAAAAGTTGCTCTAGCATCACTGAAAATTTCAAGCTTCTGTGTTAAGTGCTTTTTGAAAAAACTGCCAACATATGAGGGGCCAGCCCTTTTTTCTTCAAATCATCTTAAAGATATCAGGCTTTTAAACTCTTTTTGTTCAACAAGTGTTCAAAGATTGTTTTTCGTTTTCAAGTTATTGGGAAAAGAAATATTTAGGGGCCAACCTTCAACTCCTTAATGGGATTGTTTAGCGAAAAATGAAATAATGCATATTGTCTAGAACATTATTTTGAATATCTTTTGTTCAATATTACCTACAATACAAATACAAAATATTTCTCACCTTCAAGATATGCAGCGTCAAAGATTTAAAATTCTGGCCCCTTGTGGCCCCTAATTATGTACCATACGACATTAAAATCATCATAATATATAGTTGTAAATCATTGAGATGAACATTTTTGGTTCAGTAATGTATTACAAAATTTTGACTGATAAAGAGTTAGAGATTGAAGACTTTTGGCCCCTCTTGGCCCCTAATTTGAGTGCCCAATCCCACTTTCTTCATTTCGTCTTTAAGTTCTTAGGATTTTGAACACTTTTTGTTCAACAACTATTCAGGGATTCTTTTTCGTTTTAGAGTTATTTGCAAAAGAAATATTTACGGGCCAACCCTTCAACTCCCTTATGGGGACTTTTAGCGAAGAATGAAAGGTTGCATTTTGTTCAGAACATATAACCTATCAAAATATTTCTCTCTTTCGAGATACAAAGCGTCAAAGATTTAGCATTCTGGCCCCTTGTGGCCCCTACTTAATGCAACATACGATATAAAATTCCTGATATATAGTTGTAAATGGTGAAGATAAACATTTTTGCTTCAGTAATGCACTACAAAATATTAACTGCTAAAGAGTTATCGATAAAAGAACTTTGGTTCCTCTTGGTCAATAATTTGAGTGCACAGCCCCTTTTTCTTGATTTCATCTTCAAGCTCTTATGATTATGAACATTTTTTGTTCAACAGCTATTAAGAGATTCTTTTTCGTTTTCGAGTTATTCGCAAAAGAAATATTTAGGGCCCAGCCCTTCAGCTCCTTAATGGGGACGTTTAGTGAAAAAATGAAAGGTTGCATATTGTTCAGAACATTATTTTGAACATCTTTTGTGCAATAATACTTATCAAAATATTTCTCACTTTCGAGATATAAAGCATCTAAGATTTAGCATTCTGGTCCCTTGTGGCCCCTAATTATGTATCATATAACCAAAAAATTATAATATATAGTTATAGATTGTTGAGATAAACATTTTTGCTACAGTAAAGTATAACATTGCTAAACACTTATGGAAAAAATACTTTTGGCTCCTTTTTGCCCTTAATGTGATGAATCAGCACTTTTTTCCTGGTATCATATTAAAAATGTTGGCATTCTCCACAAATATTGTTCAGTATGTTTTAACAAAATAAGTATACTTTAAGAGATATGATACATAATGTCTCGAAAATTCACTCATAATTCGTGTCCTAGATTTCGACCCCTACCGAGCTTCAATATTGGACCTTGCTGAAAAATTTTAAATCCAATGTGCAATTTAGTAATCTGTCGTCTATCATCGCTGAAAATGTCAGCTCTCTAGCTAATGGCGTTTTTGAGTTTACTCAAGGACAAGGAGACCCTCTTAAAATCACTGAAATGGCGTTAACTCACGACCGATTTTTTTTCAAAATTCAGTCGGGGGGACAAACTTCAGATAGAAACACATAATCTCTGAAAATTTGAACAAAATCGATCGAGCTGTCATCGAGAAATCTTCTGCAAAAAAATTGTAAAGAAAAAGAAAAGAATAACTAGATACGATCTCGCGAGCAATGAGAGGTCTTCCGTCCCATTCAGGAAAAGAAACCCACTTAAAATCGAGCTGAAAAGAGATTCAAAATTTTGGTCACAAGGAGGATTGAACCCATGTCGCCAACGTGAATGCGCTTTTTTTTTTTTACTTTTTTATCCCCAACGCGCTAACCATTAAGCTATTGGGAGTACTACTCTAAATATACTTGTGTATACTTTAACAGTTCACCTGTCTAAGAATTATAAAAAGCATTCATAATTTCGCGCCAAACACCACGAGTAAATATTCGCGCCTTTTCTTTGGACTGATCTATTAAATAGGTATGATAGCTTCAATTAAATTTTTAAAAATAAGTTATTCTTAGCGCATTTATGTTATTTCGACGTTAGGAAAGTATATGTTACACATTATACACATTACATATCGTATCTAGCCCACTTACACTAAAGCAGTGAAACGAAAATTAAGTTTTAAGATTGACACTCAATTGCAAGGTACTACTACGTGAGAGTCGAAGTAGTTTTTTACATTTCATGTTTCCTTATGTCAGAATCGTTTAATCAAACGCTCAGCTGCCTCCATAAACACCTACTCGCGAAATGGCGGAGTCTACGGAGACAGCCGCCATTTTGGACCCGCTTCAGATTTTTGAATGTTAATATCTAGACTTGGGATTTGTCAATATTCAAACAGATTATATAGTAAGCATCATTGGAAAGGTCTCTATTACCCACGCTGAAAACACTTAAAAAATATTGAAAACAATAAATTTAGAAAAATCGACTTTTTAAATTCGCATTTGGTAACAACAGGAAGTATTGACCTCGAACGAAAAGTTACGTCCTGGACATCTATTCACAAAAAATCGTAAGTTTACGACTACGACTTGAACTTACGATAATCTTAAGATAAAAGTTACGAGCTATTCATGAAAGTGGTCGTAAGATCGACACATTGTCGTAAGTGAAAATCGATCGTAAGATTTTTTCTTTCTTGGTTACCGACAGCTGCTCATGCGCAGTAAGCTGTGCGGGAAAAGTGAAAGTAGCAGACGAAACATAAACAATGGAGAACGCTGCGGCTGCACGGAAGAGGAACTGGAATGAAGCAGAAATTGCCATGTTAGTGGAACAGGTCGAAGATAAACGAGATATTTTGAAAGGAAAGTTTTCGTCTTCCTTAACTGCGGCTGATAAGTCCGCCGCATGGACTTCCATAACGAACAGGTAGGCTATAGCCACAAACTATGAAAAAAAAAAATCCAAGTTTCCCTTCAAAAAAAATCATTTGTCTGATATATTGCAAAAATTTGGTAATTAATTAAGTATTTCATTGACGTTATGCAAACAATGTACAAGTACGGGACCAGTCTTCACGAAAACCCACTAGCCCGACGCCCGAGGCTAGTACGTTGGTCTGGGCTAGTAAAAATTGTTTAGACGTAGCTTGGCCAGTGAAAAGTAAACAGGTATTTTCAGAATTTTTGCTTTTAAATTCTTAACCAATTATAAAAACAAAGCACTGTAGTCATATTGTTCACATAGCACTATTTGATAGTTTAATTTATCCATAAAAACGATCGTCTTTTTCTCCTATTCGAATTTCCTCCATTCGATCGTATATTGTAAATATATGCAGAAATCAGATTTAAATAATTCTGATTACTCATTGAAATGAAGAGTAAAGGATTACATCAATTAACTATGCTAACTATTATCTAAGTTTATAATAACATCATGTGTATCTGAAATAAAAGAAAAAAAATCACTTCCTTTGGAAGAGAAGTCTGTTGACCAGTAAAAGGGTTGTATCTACATTGTCAAAAAGCTATAAAAATATTGTTTCTTCAAATTACTTCAATCCCTATAAATGATTATAACTGATCTAGACTATTTATGATTTAAAAAAAAGAGGGGAAAAGAAAATAAATAAGCAGAAGAAATACAAAAAGGAAAGGAATTCAGTACATGTGGCATTTAAATGGAATAGTGATGCAACTGTGTAACAACAGTAAATTCTGTAATTTCATTCTTTCACTTTTTTAAATTGGCTATTAAAAATTTCTTTGGGCTAGTAATAATGTCAAATCCACTAGCTCTAACTGGCTAGTGTCTCAGATAAGTTTTTCATAAAGACCGCGGGACTCTAAAATATACCAGTAAGTTTGTTTTCATAGTGTTGTCCCCTTTATGATTACATTATACTGTATGTTCAATCACTACAATACACCTGTGATTCAAAGGAAGAAGAAGAAATCTGCAGATAGTCTTTAATTATGAATTTCATAACCGTCACTGATTAAATCACTCGCATGTTAGTGATACTAAATGACTAAATGGAACTATAAATGCATTTTGTCTACCTTTAGCATATGTTTATAGTTATTCTCAGTCAGTCAGTGTAAGTTATAAAAAAGTGTTTTTGTACAGATTAGATTAATTCATAACAAGTTTGTGTTTGTTTAAAATCACAGGTACATTGTACTGATGTAGACATTGATTGCCATTGGGTCAATCCAACATTTTATTCTTTCTATTTCATTAAAAACTTTTTCTCTCATAACTTTTATTTAATCATTTTTTTTGGCATTGAAAATATAAATGATATGCTTGTTGTGCAGATCTATCTATTTTATTTGCAGTATAAATGCCATAGGAGGATGTGGGCGAACGTTGAAAGAAGTGAAAAAGAAGTGGCAGGATATTCAGTCCTCCACGAAAAAAAGGGAGGTGGAGAGGTTAAAAACACAACAACAGACAGGCGGAGGTCCACCCCCAACAGATATAAAAGATTGGGAGAAAAAGGTTTTGTTTATCAATGAATCTTTCAAAATAATACAGAAATTTAAAAAGCACAATACATGTAAATAAAATGTTTATTAACCATTATATTTAACTAAGTATGTTTCTTATTTAATGATGAAAATCTTATAATAATTAATGAGTTCATAAATTAAATGTTTAATTTTCTATTAATTTCATTCTAGATCATTGGAATAATGTCCAATACTGTGGTCTCTGGCATTGCAGGGGGGTGCGACAGTCTTGTTTCAGGTTAAATTCTTTATTATAAATATATGGACAAAAATATATACTTGCTTTTGAAAATGGCATATGATAAACAATTAATGTTAGTATGTGATTTGTTTATAAATATAAATGTAGATAATGCTTTGTGACATATACATTTGTACATGTAAACATAAATTATATTTATAGTTATCAGTGGCACTTAATTATTTTAATAATGATTTAATATCTAAGTTACGTTATTATTCTATCATAAAGATAATGATATCATCTCTGTTATAGACAGTGAATGTGCTGTATTTCCAATCCGGTCAGCTTCATTCCTGTGCACAGAGGCAGTTACAAGCTTAGAAGGTATGAAATAAACTATATCGTAGACCTATGCTAACTTTAACTTTAAAAATACCACATCCCTTCTTCCCCGAGGTCACATATCTCTTTATAAACAGAGTTGATTGATATGTAAATTTGAACTTGTATAATTATTTTGTTTCTGATGAATTTTCAGTACATGTATAACATAACCTGTATAATATTTTGTAGCATGCAATCCAGAACAAGAACATCCGCAGAAGCAGTTTGACACAGGTGAATTAACACTCCTTCTTGTAGATGATTATAAATGAATTATATCTCGATTCTGAACTATTTTTAACAACATGTTATTTCCCTGGCAATGCAAGACAGTTATGAATATATGCACTTTTAAACACAGAATTAATTTATCATCATGTTCATCAAACATTAATAATCACTGAAATAAATTTTCTATCATATTAATGTCTAGTTAGCTCACATGAGCTGAAAGCTCAAGTGAGCTTTTCTGATCACATTTTGTCCGGCGTCCGTCTGTCTGTCTGTTAACTTTTCACATTTTCGACTTCTTCTCAAGAACTGCTGGGCCAATTTCAACCAAACTTGCCACAAAGTATCCTTGGGTGAAGGGGATTTAGGTGTATTCAAATGAAGGGCCGCGCCCTCATTCAAGGGGAGAAAATTGGGAATTAAAGAAAATTGGGTGGCATATTTAAAAAATCTTCTTCTCAAGAACCACTGTGCCAGGAAAGATGAAACTTATGGGGAAACATCTTCAGGTAGTGTAGATTCAAGTTTGTACAAATCATGACCCCCGGGGGTAGGGCGGGGCCAAAATGGCCGACCAAAGTTTTACATAGAAATATATAGGTAAATTCTTTAAAAATCTTCTTCTCAAGAATGACTAATTCATAATTCATCATAATTATATGGAAGCATGCTCAAGTAGTGTAGATTTAACATTTTTCAAGTCATGGCCCCTATGGGTAGGGCAGGGCCAAAATGGCCGAACAAAGTTTTTAAAGATATATATAGGAAAATTCTTTAACAATCATTTTCTGAAAAATAGCAAATCCATGATTGGTCATGGGACTACTTTTGGATTTAAACTTTACAATAAAAACCCTTTATACTTTTTCTTACCTTTAGTGCTCAGGTGAGCGATGTGGCCCATGGGCCTCTTGTTTTTGTTTCTGCTCTTTTTTTTTATTATTATTATTTTTTTTTTGTAAAGTGTGGTTAAAATTCTTCACTCTATAATGTCTGTTATTTATCTTTAATACATGTGTACATGTAATATACCTTTATTAATTTTCTAGTGGACGAGCCAGCGAAAGAACAGAGACAGTTTAACTCAGGTGATTTAAAACGTTTCTTTTATTCTAGTTGTCCTTAAATTAAGGTCCATAAACCCTCTACTTACTCATATAAAATGTTGCTTAAACCGTAATGATTTTCCAAAAGAAATGTATTTTGTAAGTATAATACAAACAATTATAGCATAACTTGCAAGGTAATATTTGACAAAAAAGACACTTCAACTTGGTCTTTCTATAAAGGAATCATAGACATTTATGTCATTAAGAGTATCTCTCTGTTATCAGAGTATCAATGTCCCTTAATATCTGGATTTTAGACAAATTGTAAAATTCATATAAATTTACCTGGCAAACCAATTCATGAATAAAGTCTCAAACTTTTTTTTTCTTTTTTTTGGTATAGTGATGGTTAAAAATCCTCATTCAGAGGTAGCCAGTACTTCAGGCACAGATCTTGGCAATAGCAATTTCAGTAAGTAAATTATAATTTTTTTTCGAATTTTGAGATCCGTTTTTTTTTTAATTTATCGGTAACAAATTATTTTAAGAATATCATACATGTTTCACTTTTGTTTTGACAGACAAGAAGCAAAGTAGAAAGGCACATGTTCAGGAGAAAGGGAAAGGTAAATTATTCATTGTATTGAATAAAGATTTACTTAAAGATGCAATTATTTCCCCTTTACTGTAAGATTCCTCTTGAGCTTTTTTTATACCCCCTTTTCCCTTCAAAGACTTCTTTTAAATTTGTGAATTTTGGGATTTTTTTTATGTATAATTAATGAATATGAATTTATTTAAAAGTTATGTTGCAAAAATGTTTTCTGCAATTTGGAGTTTAAAGTCTGCATACATGTTAAATTTTGCATGCTCTAATGCATTACGGTATATAATGAATTTCTTAAAGGTGACACGTCTGAGCTTCTCTCCATACAAAGAGAGATGGTGGAGTTGATGAGAGAGGATCTTGTCATCAAAAGGAAGATGCTGACATCATTCGAGGAGTTTGTTGCTCTTAAGAAGAAAAAACTAGACTTACATCTAGAAGATAAGGTCAATGGCCCAACTTATTTTGAATTATAAATATTGAATTATGACACTCCAAATTAGTTCCATTTTTAAATAACTTTTATCTGATTTAAATATTTATAGAAAAAAAGTGTGATAATGTTGTAAAATATTAATGCTTTATTTTACAGAAATGAAAAATGCATTAACTTAAAGGTCATTGAAAAATTGTTTGTATTAGTCTAAAACAAATCCAGTTAAAAACAGTTCTTTGTACAAATCAATTTTCTAGTTCATGAATATTAAAAAAAATATATTACTGTTACATTACGTTTCTTTTTCTTCCTGTAAGGATTTTATCATCAAAAAATTAGATACATGTACTCTGTCTAAAATTCCACTGATGTTTTATTAAAGTATGGCAAAGCTCTCCCAATTTTGTGACCCCAAAACCCGAGCACAGCTAAAATTTAACAAATATCATTATTTTATAGCAATTAATTAAAGTTACTGTCAAGTTCATCAATGCAAATAATTAATACTGACAGATGTGAAAGTCAATCTAATTAAAATTAGATGTATGATCCGCTCGCATACTCGCTACACCAACATCTAACAACATCCCATAAAAGGTCACGTCAGAGTTCAAAATCTATCAACCAATCAAATTGTCGCTGCAAAATCATCGCATATTTGTTGACGTAATTGAATCTAATAATTCTAGGGGTGTTTCGAATTTGACCTTTGACGTGACCCTCTATGGGATGTTGTTAGATGTTAGTGTAGCAAGTATGCAAGCGGATCTAAAATCTAATTTTAATTAGATTGATGTGAAAGTCATCGATAAAAAAGTGGAAACATCTAATTTCTTCAACTAGCTTCAAGCAAATAATTGGACAAGTCTTTCTCTTTGCTGGGATCCGTCCCGATCAATGTTAATCTCGATGTCATTCTCAGCATCATCCTGTGGGTCCTGGCAGCAGTCAGAGGCCAGTAAAGGGATCTTTTTGTCTATACACCAGTTGTGAAGTTTTATAGCAACACTTATGACCTTGATGCATTTATGGGGTGCAAAAGGCAAGCAACCTCCTGTCTTGTGCAAACATCTGAAAATGTAAGCATTTTTTAAAATAAGATTTTGTACAAATGAAGAACCAAGCCTTTCCCCCAGAGGAGATAATTACAAAATAATGAAAAAAATTATGGCATCATTGAAAAATATTCTAAGAACCAATTGACCAGAAAAAGATGAAAACATTCTCAGGTGGTGCAGTTTGAAACTTGTTCAAATAACATTCAGGTATCATGGAGCCACAATAGACTATGTAAGTTTTACATATGAATATATCAGAAAAATATTCTCAAGAACAGCACATCTCTGATTGGTCATATTTATATGGCATCATCCTCAGGTGGTGTAGATTCAAGTTCAAGTCATGACCCCAATGGCCTTGGGTAGGATACCATGGAGCCACAGTCAAACTTGAAGGGTTAAAAGTCAGTTTGTAAAAAAAATATATACAAACTTCCTAAGTAAGTGTTGATTCGATTTCGTTCAAACCATACACCCTCTCCAATTTAGGAGTAGGTCGGGACCACTTATTCACCTAAGCTTTTCTATACTGAATTAATGTTTGCAATTTTCCTCCCCAAGGGGAGATAATTAGCCACACTGCTCTGTTCCCTTGTTCTTTTTTAAACTCGGAAAGTAATAAAGTAAAAAGATAGTGATGGTTATGCATCAGTTGGATAAAATAGTTACTGTAATGCATTGATTAAATGATTTAGAGTTTACAATGTTCCATGATAAAATTTTTTTTTATACCTGAATCTAGACTTAAGGACGCCGAACGCCCTTTCAACAACTATCCTTGTTTGACTGTGAGCCCTGTTGTACTTTTCTTCTGCCTCGGTTTGAGGGTTATTCTTCGGCGTCATCAAGAAGGACTTAAGGGCATAGCCTGAGTCGCCAAGTAACCATCCAAGAGGTTGATTTTGTAGGAGCTCATACAGGCGACACTCTCGAAAAATGAAGCTGTCGTGCACTGAGCCAGGCCACTTGCACACATAATTTGTGAATCTAGAAAATAGATTATACGTTATATTTTATCTTTTTTGATCACCTTGCTCTGATCAATCAGGTGACCAACTGCTATCTTTAAATTTTTCTTCTGTTAATTTATCATTCTTTATATGCATTTATAAATATAAGTGTTAAAACAGGACCCCCCCCCACCCCACTTTCATTTCCTGTGAAAATTATCAAGAAATAAAGCTCTTAATGGGTCAAGAACAAGGACAGTGACTTTGTCATGTGTTTTTGAGAAAGTTATCTTTCTTTTTCAGTAAATTTCTTTCGATTATAGGTTTTAATTATACCCAGGTGACTGTTAAAGTCCTTGGGCCTCCTACTTCAATACTATTCAAACTCTTAAATAAATGGTATATTTTGAGTCAATCAATGGACCAAAGGAAATAAATAATTTAAAGGAAATATCCGAAATGATGAAAATTATAAAATGAACAAAATCATGTTTATCAAGTTACCTTAAGGTATCCGACCCATATTAGGATAAAAATTTTTAATCTTAAATATCAATTGTTTGTAAAATATCCCAATATTATTTTACAGCATTTTAGAGTTAGAAGGGATTTACCAAGAGAAATTTTCAAAAATTATATTACCTAAGGAGAAATTAATTATTGAAGATTGCATTGAATTCTATGGAAGGAAGTAAGTTTTTTAAGATAAAAAAGTAAATACTTCAAATATCAAAAAATGCTGTGGTGGAAAGATGTATTTGATCATTAGGAAAAGAAAAAAAAATTAGAAATAATTTTTTTACCAGACAGATTTTTTAAAATTAAATTTTATTGCGTAAAATCAAAGGGAGATAACTCCTCAGGGGCAGGAAAAGGTCATAAAGTAGGACATGCCCAACTCATACATTCTGATACTAAAAGATGAAAATTAGTTCTAACTACACTGAGTATTCAGCCCATACATATCTATAAGACATTCAATTCCATTTAATTTTGGGCTAATATGGATCGGATACCTTAACGTTGCGTCGACGACCCCCTGGACATTAAGGGCATGAAAGCCCTTCCTGCATACAAATGCAAACTCATCTTCTTTTGGCGATAAAATTGGGACCAGAGTGCCATCAACAGCTCCTATTACTCCGGGAAAATTTGCTATGTTGAAAAACTTTGTTTTAGTCTTGATGATTTCCTCATTTGTTGTGGGAAACTTCACATTATTTAGTTCAGAATCTAAGGCCAGCAAAACACTCCCAATAATCCTTGAGACCGTAGGCTGTGATATTCCGTGTAAATCTGCGCATTCTGACTGGAAATCTCCCTTTGCTAGGTAACGCAGACACACCAATAACTGTTTAATAAATAAAATAAAATTCATGGAATTTTGGTCCCCCGCTTTCGGTGTCTTTGTAAGTGAGATGTCATTTTTTATGACATGTGTGCAATATGAACTCCTTATCATATGTCATTTATTTAGAAATCATCACTGAACTATAAGGTCAAGGTCAAAGGGTTAAAGTTCTTGGCATCCAATGAAAAGTCTTCTCACAAGGTTTAAGTTTTTTCATAAGTACGAAAAATCTCCAAGGTCAATGCCAAAAGGTCAAATTTGGTGTTACCCAAAAATGTCTTATTATAAGGAATCCACATGTGAAATATTAAAGTCATACCCGTGATAAAAAAATTATTTAGGAAAAGGGGGGGGGGGGTCCTCTACCTACATATCCACAAAAATACTACTAAATTAATAACTAGATAATTCTTTAAGATATTTTCTGATAAGAGAGATAACTTTCTGAAGACAATTTTGATAAGATAGTTAACTCTCCGAAGACGTTTTCCACGAAATTCAATAAGTTACCATGTTAGATTTTACAGATTTCATTTATCAAAACAGCTTTCTAATCCAATTTTATCGAATCTGTTCAATTATACAAATTATGCTGATTTCTAGTTTCTATTACCAATTTTTTTTTTTTAATTATTTATAATAGTTAACTTCCAACATTTAAACCTAGTTCGAATGAAAAATTGACATATTTCTATCTCTTAACCACAGGCCTACAGATCGCTTTGGTCCGACCGACATGTATAATTTTTTTTTGTACATGTCAATCAGATCAAAGCGTTCTAAAGGCTAGTGCTCTTAACGTATAATTAATTTTATTGTTATGAAAATTTTATATGCATAATTGTTTATAACCATATGTAATTAATAATTTGTTTCATAGAAAAAAAAATATTTTCAAGAGCGACAATAAAGATAACTCTTATTATTTTATTTAAAAAAAAAACTAACTCTTTAAATAGAAAGGGTGGTGTTAGACATTATTCTTCCTTGATGGTGAGTTTCAATAAACACAATTGATATTATTTCACCTTATTAATATTTAATTTCTCATCTATTATTTTGTTGTTTATAGTCAGGTTAGGGCGGATATGAAGAGAATTTTTTACGTTTTGAATTCGAAAATATTTACAAAACATTAAATTTTTTTTCAACGTTGTTTACACAGGAACCCGACGTTTCTTATTTTTTTTTCAATAAAAACAATATACCAATACAAGGGCGGATCCAGAGGGGGGGTCCAGGGGGTCCGGACCCCCCCTTTTTCGCGGACCAAAAATTTTACAAAACACATAGGGGCCTATTATACTATATTTATCACATAAACGTCACGTTTCAAAACTACACTGGGGTGGTTATGTACGTGATTATCAATTTCATTAATTTTGATACAAATACCCCAAACTATGCTTAAACTCTCAAGTTTGTGAACGGCACGGTGTAGGGGAGGGGTCTACCATTGAGTTTTATCTTTAGAGAGAGTCAGCTATTAATATTCCTTTTAAAAGGGGGAGTCCAATTTTACTTTTTTTCCTTTCTTTTTTTTTTTTTACAATTTGTAGGGAAAAAAACAGGTTGGGGTGGTTCCCTACCCTCCCCCATGTAATGTACATGTATATTTTTAAAGTAAAATAAATTCTAGATAGGCCTTCATGTGCGGATACCCCTTCCCCCATTTTTTTGGTTATTTGTGCCTACGAAATAAAAAAATGTATTTTCAAAATTGTATATCCTTGTAGCAAAGAGAGAATTATAACTGAAAATTAATGTTAGTAATATGCCTCTGCTGGTGGACTTTTAGTCCCCGAGGGTATTCATAAGCCCAGTTTTGTCTAGTAATCCAGTGCTAGCATGAAACGGATATATAAATTGTAATGTGATAAATTTTAGAAATAAAGGACCCCCCTCAGGCATAGCTCTGGTCCTTGTTCGGATTTTGGCTCATGTTCGGCATTTTCGATCCATGCTCGTAGCTCTTTATCTTTTTAAGATTTCCAATAGTTTTGGTCTGAGCATCACTGAAGAGACATTATTTGTCGAAATGCGCGTGCATAAAAGTTCATACCGTTCATTTCTTATGATAAATACATGTATAGAGTTTTACAATATTTCTGTTAGATCTGTCACTCCAGTATAATTGACCAGAAAAGTAAATGTCTAAAGTTGATAGAGCAATTCGCTATGGATATTTGGGACTCTAGGCCTGATCAGAACAGTGTGATACTGGGTTAATATCAAACAATTGTTTTGTATTATTAGTCTCCCTTTCTCGCTTTGCTGAGAAGAGGGAGGGGTGCTAGTTTACTCTCGGTCCATCTATCCACCTGTCTGTCCTTCCGATTGCGATTTTCCGGATTTTTCTTTGCACTGTGCCTTGAATACTCACAGAACAAGTATATTCATTACGTTTGACATACTTTTGACTGAATTATATTACCGTTAGGGGACTTTATTTTGCTAGTTTTGGGGAAAAAGTTATTAATTTTATCATAGACTCTTACTTACCATGATTGCCTATTCTACTTTCCCGTCTACAATTTATTTGATGATATTTGAAAATGTAAATGTAGTATATCTCCGTTTACGGCTGAATATATCAAGTTTAAAAATTTTGCCCGCAGGATGGATCTAGGCAGTTGGGTGAAAATTGGGAGCGGTAGATGTTGCAAACAGTACCTAATAGGTCAGAATGTTGGACCCCCCCTTTTACAAATTCCTGGATCCGCCTATGCCAATATTAGGCAGGGAAAATTTTTCTCATTAAAAGAAAAATAAGTAACGTCAGGTGCATGTGGTTGTTTATATGCGTAAGTATGCCGTCGTTTAAAAAAAAAATCACAGTGAATAAAATTCTCTCTCTCTCTCTCTCTCTCTCTCGATGTATATATACATATATAATAAACGGAAGTCATAAGAATTAACGCTTGCGGCTTTTCAAGTCAAGTCAAGTCAAGTAATTTTTATTTATAGTCTTTTGCAAATAAAATTGCTTATAGTGCATATAGACGTATTATTTGTATTCCTTTAAGTTATTTTACATGCAACTTTTTTCTACACGGCTTTCTTCATGTTTCCCGCCTGTTTTCGCCATCTCCTCATATTCCGTTCTGTGCAATATTCAATACAAACCGGGGTAGGGGAAGTGCTAAATTTTTTTGATTATGATTGATTTTGAGATTTAGGTTAACGTAACAAATACTTTTGATAAAACAAAGACACACAAAAAGGGGGAGGTATATAGGAGACATAGAGAGGGTTGGAGGATGAGAATTTTGTTTGAAACTTATTTAGTCCTGTTACATGTAAAACAAATATTATTTATAAAATATGATATGTCAATGAAAAATAATTATAAATTGCGCCATGTGATATCCTTAAAAATGTTCTTTTTATATTTGTTTTTTTACCTGTGTGATATCAGGAACAGCACGGCTTCGAGCTGTTGGTCTTTGTAGTCTTCTTTTAACTGAATTAAGGAGCTCTACTATCTCCTGTCTCGGCAAACGGTACCGAGCTATTGTGTCAAAATCGGACAAATTGTCTAAAGGATTTGTCCGATCTCTGAATTTCCGTGGTCGCGGGGGTTTCCTTCTTCTCTCGCTTGCAGCAGACATAATCATAAAAGTTGCAGCCATATTGAAATCGTAACCATAGCAATATAAGACTTACGTCTGCTCAAGACTAGACGTAAACTTACGACAAGAATATGACGTAACGTCAATCGTACGATTTTTTGTGAATTGGCAAAATCTTACGAAAAAATCTTACGACCGTCTTACGACTACGTTTAGTCGTAAGTTTTTTTGTGAATAGATGTCCAGGATAGTAATTACTACGATCTATCATCTCTGAAAGTTTCATTTTGATATCTTTTACCGTTCTTGAGATAATCCGTGGACAATATGTCATTTTAAAATCAGGAAATGTCCCCTAACTTGGCACCGGAAGCGAATCTTCAAAAAATCTCTCGGATAAAATAACTTCAGATAATAACACAATGTTCCGTAAATTTCATGAAAATCCACCCAATAGTCTTCGAGAAATCGCGTGCACAAAATTAGATGGGCGGAAAAATAATAGTAATAATAACTAGATACGATCTCGTTGCGAGCAACGAGAGGTCTTCCGTCCCATTCAGGAAAACAAATCCTCGTAAAATCGAACTGAAAAGTGTTTTGAAATTTTGGTCACAAGGAGGATTGAACCCAGGTCGCCAACGTGAATGCGCTTTTTTTCTCTTTTATCCCCAATGCGCAAACCATTAAGCTATTGGGAACACTGCTCTTAATATACGTGTGTACTTTTGCAACAGTATACCTGTCTAAGAATTATAAAAGGCGGATCACTATTAATAATTTCGCACCAAACGCCACGAGTAAATATTTGCGCCTTTTCTTTGGATTGATCTATTAAAAAGGTGTGATAGTTTCAATGAAAGTAAATAAATAAACCGTTCTTATCGCCTTTATTTTATTTCAAAGTTAAGAAAGTTTATTTAACACATTATACACATTACATATCGTACCCAGCCCAATTACACTAAAGCAGTGAAACGGAAATTAAGTTTTAAGATTGACACGTAATTACAACGTACTACTACGTGAAAGTCCTAGTAGTTTTTTTACTTTTCATGTATCCTTATGTCAGAATGGTTTAATCAAACGCTCAGCTGCCTTCATAAACCCCTACTCGCGAAATGGCGGAGTTGACAGAGGCAGACGCCATCTTGGACCCGCTTCAGATTTTCAAATATTAATATCTAGACTTCAGATTAACCAATATTCAAACAACTTGTATAGTAAGCATCAATGGAAGGGTTTCTATTAATATTCCAAAAATCAATAAAAAATATTGAAAAACAAAAAAGTTAGAAAATACGATTTTTTCAATTCGCTTCTACAAACGACAGGAAGTACCGACGACTAACAAAAGGTCGCGTCCTGGATAGTATATTTCACGATCTATAATCTCTGAAAGTTTCATATTGATATCTTTTACCGTTTTTGAGTTTAATCGTGGACAAAATGTCATTTTAATTTCAGAAAATTGTCCGTAACTTGGCACCGGAAGTGAGTTTCTAAATTTTCTAAATTTTCTCTCGGATATAATAAATTCATGTAACAACACATCTGTCCTGAAAATTTCATGTAATTTCATCCAGTAGTCTTCGAGAAATCGCGTGCACAAAATTAGAAAGTCAAAAAAAATAAGAATAATAATAATAACTAGAGCAAAGATCGTTACAAAGCAACGAGTAGGTCTTCCGTCCAGTTTTGACCGGAAGCGCCGGAAGTGACATCAAAAAAGAAAGCAATGAGCTAAGTCATCTCCAGTGACTTTATAATTTCAATTTTGCATCAAAAACTTTCAAAATAAGCTATTTTTGGCTACTTCCGGTTTGACCCAAAGACATATGTTATCCAAAAACTTGTCAAGAACGGCAAAAATACGCGTTTTCCGACTACTTCCGGTTTGGCCGGAAGTGACGACGTCGGACGTATTTTGACGACTCCAGTAGATAAAGCTTGACATTTTGAACAACTTTGCTTCTTTGACATATTACAAATTCTCAATACTTTTTGAGATATTAAGGAAAAACTTTCGGCCCCTCTCAGCCATTTATTATAGGGGCAAGGCCCTTATCGTTGATATCCTTTGAAAGATCGTCACATTCTCTACAACTTTTGTTCTATATGTCTTAACAAAATATTTGTAGATGAAAAGATATCGAAGAAAAAGTGTTAAAAATTTTAAAATTCTCGATATGCCCCTTTTCGGACCATAGCGAGTGACGGCGTGCAGCACTTTCGGTGAAAATGAAAGACCCTCCAACTCCTTAATGGGGACGTTTAGCGAAAAATGGAAGGCTGCATATTGTTCAGAACTTTATTTTGAACATCTTTTATTCAATATTACTTATCAAAATATTTCTCATTTCGAGATATGAAACGTCAAAAACTGAGTATTTCGACCCCTTATGGCCCCTAATTATGTACCATATGAGATTAAAATCATAATATATAGTTGTAAATGGTTGAGATAAACATCTTTGCTTCAGTAATGTATCACAATATATTAACTGCTAAAGAGTTATCGATTGAAGACTTTTGGCCCCTAAATTGAGTGCCCAGCCCTTTTTTCTTGATTTCATCTTAAAGCTCTTAAGATTTTGAACACTTTTTGTTCAACAACTATTCAGAGATTCTAGTTCGTTTTCGAGTTATTTGTAAAAGAAATATTGAGGGGCCGACCCTTCAACTCCTTAATGGGGATGTTTAGCGAAAAATGGAAGGTTGCATATTGTTCAGAACATTATTTTGAACATCTTTTGTTCAATATTACTTATCAAAATATTTCTCACTTTCGAGAAATAAAGCGTTAAAGATTTAGCATTCTGGCCCCTTGTGGCCTCTAATTAGGTATCATACGACATAAAAATCATAAAAAATAGTTGTAGATTATTGAGATAAACATCTTTGCCTCAGTAATGTATTACAAAATATTAAATGCTAAAGAGTTATCGATTGAAGACTTTTGGCCCCTCGTGGCCCCTAATTTGAGTTCTGAGCCCCCTTTTCTTGATTTCATGTTAAAACTCCTAAGATTTTAAACACTTTTTGTTCAACAACTATTCAGAGATTCTAGATCGTTTTCGAGCTATTTGTAAAAGAAATATTTAGGGGCCGACCCTTCAAATCCTTAATGGGGACGTTTAGCGAAAAATGAAAGGTTGCATATTGTTCAGAACATTATTTTGAACATTTTTTGTTCAATATTACTTATCAAAATATTTCTCACTTTCGAGATATAAAGCGTCAAAGATTTAGCATTCTGGTCCCTTGTGGCCCCTAATTATGTATCATACGACATAAAAATCATAAAATATAGCTGTCGATTGTTGAGATAAACATCTTTGCTTCAGTAATGTATAACAAAATACTGACTGCTAAAGAGTTATCAATTGAAGACTTTTGGCCCCTCTTGGCCCCTAATGTTAGTGCCCAGCCCCTTTTTCTTGATCTCATCTTAAAGTTCTCATGATTTTAAACACTTTTTGTTCAACAACTATTCAGAGATTCTCTTTTGTTTTCGAGTTATTTGCAAAAGAAATATTTAGGGGCCAACCCTTCAACTCCTTAATGGGCACGTTTAGCGAAAAATGAAAGGTTGCATATTGTTTGGAACATTATTTTGAACATCTTTTGTTCAATATTTCTTATCAAAATATTTCCCTATTTTGAGATATTAAACGTCAAAGATTTAGCATTTTAGACCCTTGTGGCCCCTTAATATGTAAGAAATGACATAAAAATCATAATATACAGTTGTAGATTGTTGAGATAAATATTTTTGCTTCGGTAATTTATAACAAAATATTGACCGTTAAAGAGTTATAAAAAAAAAAGACTTTTAGCCCCTTTTGGCCCCTAATGTGATGAGTCAGCACTTTTTTCTTGATATCTTATTAAGGATTTTGTCATTCTGCACAAATTTTGTTCAGTATGTTTTCACAAAATAATTATACTTTAAAAGATATGATGCAAAATGTCTTAAAAAATCAGTCATGATTCGTGTCCTAAATTTTGACCCCTACCGAGCTTCCATACTAGGCACTTCCGGAAAATATCATGACCCAGGTGCAACATGGCAACATGTCCTCTAACATCCCTGAAAAATTCAGCTTTCTAGCTTGAGCCTTTTTTGAGTAACGTGACAGACACGGAGGTCCTCTAAATTTTGATCAAAGGGCGATAACTCTCGACTGAAAAGAAATTTCCGAAAAAGGACATGCCGGAATTAACTTCAGATATCAATGCATCAACAATGAAAAATTGGATAAATCGGTCGAGCCATCTCCGAGAAATCCTCTGCACAAATTTTGTAAGAAGAAAAAAGAATAGAAATAATAATAACTAGAGCAAAGCTCGTTGCAGAGCAACGAGTAGGTCTTCCGTCCTGTTTGACCGGAAGTAACCGGAAGTAAATTTAATTTTGTACAAAAATGAGTAATAACGCCCCAAAATGCATTAATCACCTTAATTTATGTTAATTAGTGTAAAAATAAGCTTTTTTGTGCTACTTCCGGTTTGACCGGAAGTGACAACGATGGACGGAAAAATTATTTTCCATGCTCCCAGAGACATATGTTACCCTAAAACTGGATAAGAACAGCAAAAATACGCGTTTTTCGACTACATCCGGTTTGGCCGGAAGTGACGACGACGGACGTATTTTGATGACTGCAATCGATTGAGCTTGACATTTTGAACAACTTTGCTTTTTTGACGTATTACAAATTCTAAATACTTAACGAGATAAAAAAGAAAAAAGTTCGGCCCCTCTGGGCCCTTAATTTTAGGGGCCAGGCCTTTTTAAAAAATATCTCTTGAAAGATCGCGGAATTCTACACTTCTTTTGTTCTATATGTTTTTACAAAATATTTCCAGGTAAAAAGATATCGTAGAAAAGGTGTTAAAAATTTTGAATTTTGCGATACGACTTTTTTCGGGCCGTAGCGTGCGCCGACGTGCGGCACTTCCGATAAAAATGAAATACATTCCGCAAATCTACAGACATAGGTCTACCAGACCTGAAAGTATCATGTGTCTATCTAAAGCCGTTTAGGAGAAATCGTGCGGACAAACTGGCCCTTAAAAAATCATTGAATTGCTAATAACTTCGGACCTGAAGTGACGTCATCAAAACAGAAAAAAACGCATAAGGTTCAAGTGATGTTACATAAGTCCTGAAAGTTTCATGGAAATCCATCGAGCCGTTTTCGAGAAATCTCGTGCACAAAATCGGTAAGAAAAAAAAACAATAATAACTAGAGCAAAGCTCGTTGCAAAGCAACGAGTAGGTCTTCCGTCCGGTTTTGACCGGAATTGCTGGAAGTGACATCAACAAAAGATAGCAATGAGCTAAGTCGTCTCCAGTGACTTTATAATTTAAATTTTGCATCAAAACCTTCAAAATAAGCTATTTTTGGCTACTTCCGGTTTGACCGGAAGTGACGACGACGGACGGAAAATTAATTTTTATGCTCCCAGAGACATTTGTCACCAAAAAAATTGTCAAGAACGGCAAAAATACGCGTTTTCGGACTACTTCCGGTTTGGCCGGAAGTGACGACGCCGGACGTATTTTGACGACTTAAGCAGATAAAGCTTGACTTTTTGAACAACTTTGCTTCTTTGACGTATTACAAATTCTCAATACGTTTTGAGATATAAAGAAAAAACAGTCGGTCACTCTAGGCCCTTAAATTTAGGGGCCAGCCCTTTTTTTGAGATATCATTTGAAAGATCTTTAAATTCTACACTTCTTTTGTTCTTAATGTTTTCACAAAATATTTTCAGGTTAAAAGATATCGAAGAAAAGGTGTGAGAAATTTTGAAATTTGAAAGGTCTATATTCGGGCCATAGCGAGCGCCGACGTGCGTCATTTCCGGTAAATTTGATATACCTGATGCACCTCTCCAGACATAGCTCTACCTAGCCTCAAAGTTTGAAGTTTCTATCTAGAGCCATTTTTCGGGAAAATTGTGGACAAAATGACCCTTAAAAATCAGAAAATCGACGATATCTCTAGACCGGAAGTGACGTCATCGAAACGGAAAAAAAACGCATAAGGTTCAAGTGATTTTCCATACATCCTGAAAGTTTCATAAGATTTCGATGAGCCGTTTTCGAGAAATCGCGTGCACAAAATCGGTAAGAAAAAAAAATAATAATAAAAGTGAAAAAGAAACCGAAGAAAAACAATAAGGTCTTCCGCTGAAGACGGAAGACCTTAATAAAAGTGAAAAAGAAACCTAAGAATAACAAGAAGGTCTTCCGCTGAAGACAGAAGACCTTAATAACTAGATGAGATCTCGTTGCGAGCAACGAGTAGGTCTTCCGTCCGATTTTTCGATAAGATGAGATATGATTTTGACTATGATCTTTGTTACAAAATAGAAATATCAAGATTTCTCTCACTTGATTAAATTCTTTTGATTTATTCAACAATCTCAAATACTTATAGATGAGAGTGATTTGGCCCCCCTCGGCCCCTAATTTGAGGGGCCAGACCCTTTTCTTGATTTCAAATGAAAGGTTTCGTGATTTTGAACTCTTTTTGTTCAAGACCCATTCACAAATCTCTTTTCGTTAAAGAGATATCTTGCATGAAAATATTAAGGGGCCACCAATCCAAGTCCCTGATTGGGCCATTTCACAATAATTCAAACGGTGCATATTGTTTGGAACATTATTCTGACCATCCTTTGTTCAACATTACTAATATCAAAATATTTCTCCTATTCGAGATATAAACCGACAAACACTTCATATTCTGGCCCCTTGTGACCCCTAATTTCGTAATACATTATTAAAATTTTATACTATGTTGTTGCAATTTGTTAAGATGAATACTTTTTAATCAGTAATATATTACAAAATATAGATCATTAAAGACTTATAGGTGAAAGGCTTTTGGGCCCTCTGAGCCCCTATTTTGAAGAGTCAGCCCCTTTCTCTTGATATCAAATAAAAGGACTTTTAAAAATAAAGAGAGTTTTTGTTCAACGCTTATTCAGAGATTTGTGGAGATATGCTGAATGGAAATATTTAGGGGCTACCCCTACACGTCCTTAATGAGGCCATCATTTTAAACAAAATCACAGTATGCATATTGTTTAGAAGATTATTCTGACCATCTTTTGTTCAATATTGCTTATCAAAATATTCCCTCTTTTTGAGATATTAAGCGTCAAAGATTTGACATTCTGGCCCCCTGTGACCCCTTATGACGTAACATATTATCTCAATTTTATAATATATTGTTGCAAATCGTTAAGATGAATATCTTTGCTTCAGTAATGTATGACAAAATATTGATCATTATAGAGTTATAGATAAAAGACTTTTGGCCCCACTTATTATTAGCCCTTAATTTTAGGGGTCAGCCCCTTTTTCTTGATATCAAATGAAAGGTCTTGTCATTTCAAAGATTTTTTGTTCAACACTTATTCAGAGATTTCTTTTCGTGGTGAAGATATGCTGAATGGAAATATTTAAGGGCCATCGCTGCAAGTCCTTAATGGGGCCGTTACAAAAATTTAAAGTATGCATATTGTTTAGAACATTATTCTGATCATCTTTTGTTCAATATTGCTTATCAAAATATTCCACCTTTTTGAGATATAAAGCGTCAAAGATGTGACATTCTGGCCCCTTGTGACCCCAAATTACGTAACATATAATCAACATTTTATAATATATTGTTGCAAATTGTTACGATGAATATCTTTGCTTCTGTAATGTATAACAAAATTTTGATCAATAAAGGGATATAAATGAAAGAGTTTTGGCCCTTCTGAGCCCCTGCTTTGAGGGGTCAGCCCCTTTTTCTTGATTTCATATGAAAGGTCCCGTGAATCTGTACAACTTTTCTTCTTTATGTTTTAACAAATTATGAATAGATACGAAGATATGAAACAAAAGATGTCAAATTTTGTGAGATGTTTCCGAGACATTTATGGGGCTCTACCGTGCTTCGGCGCCTTTTGCGCTGTGAAGATTTGGACACCTGCCTGCAACTCAGCAAACCGTCCCTTACTTTCACTAAAAATCTTGAGTCAATATCTTAAGTCGTTCCGGAGGAGTTTCCAGGACAAGCCGACCCTTTAGAAATCAGTAAATCGTCCATATCTCACGACCGGAAGTGACGTCATCGACAACTAAAATTTCCGACAAGGTTCAGATAAATATCTATCAGATCTGAAAGTTTGGTGAAAATCGGTCGAGTCATTCCCGAGAACTCGCGCGCACAAAATCGGTAAGAAAAAAAAAGAATAATAATAGGGAAAAAGAAACCGAACGATAACAATAAGGTCTTCCGTTGGAAACGGAAGACCTTAATAATAAAGGGGAAAAAGAAATCGAAGAATAATAGAAGGGTCTTCCGTCTAGACCCTTATAATAAAAATAGTGGAAAAGAAACCTAAGAATAACAAGAAGGTCTTCCGCTGAAGACGGAAGACCTTAATAAGAAACAATAGAATCACTATAAGGTCTTCCGTGAAGACGGAAGACCTTAATAATAATAATAATAATAAGGAGAGGTCTTCCGTCCGATTTTGGAAAAAAAACCGTTAAATCGAGCTGAAAAAGTTATTTAAAAAATTGGACACATTGGGGATTGAACCCGGGTCGCCAGCGTGAAAATCCAATGCGCTAACAATTACGCTATTGGGAACCGCCGCTTCAAATCTTAAAATGCTAATATCTCTAGGTTTGTTTTTTTTTAATCCTAAATCAAATAACATTTTTAGCATTCTCTACTGTGTTTCTATTAAACTTGATCATATAAATGAAAAATATTTAAAAACAGAAAAATTCAAAAAATTACCCTTTTTCAATCACTTCCTGTGACGACCGGAAGTAGCGACGACAAATGAAATGTTCTTATCACACATTCTCTAATCAATCAAAAGTTTCAGATTGTGTCTTTTGTAGTTTCTGAGAACATTCACGGACAAGATTTTTAGTGGAAAAAATGAAAATTTTCAATAATTCTTGACCGGAAGTGAATTTTTATAATTTTATAAAAATATTTCCAAATGGCATGACACAACACGTCATTCTTGAAAATTTGGTTGAAATTCATTGAGTAGTTTTTGAGAAATCGCGATTTGAAAAGGTAAAAAAAATAATAATGAAAAACTAGAAACGATCTCGTTGCGAGCAACGAGTAGGTCTTCCGTCCGAATTTTCGATAAGATGAGATATGATTTTGATATGATCCTTGTTAAAACATAATGATATCATGCTTTCTCTCTTTTGATCAAATCCTTTTGATTTAGATTATATCATCAATGAGTTATAGATGAAATTCTTTTGGCCCCTCTGGGCCCTTTATTTTTAGGGTCAGCCCCTTTTTCTTCATTTCAAATGATACGGCTTGTAACTTTAATGATTTTTGTTCAACAACTATTCAGAAATTTCTTTTCGTTTTTTAGCTATGCATGATAGAAAGAATTATATAGAGGCCAGCCCTTCAAGTCCTTAATGGGACCGTTTTGCAAAAATTGAATTGTTGTATATTGTTTAATATACGATTCTAAAGATCTTTTATTCAATACTCCTTATCAAAATATTTCTCCATTTGGAGATAAAAAGAAGCAAAGCTTTCAGCATCTTGGCTCCTTATGGCCCTTTTTTATGTAACGTATGATCATACTTTTTCAATGTTTTGTTGTAGATTGTTAAGAAAAACATTTTTGCTTTTAGAAATATATAACAGAATCTTGATAGTTAAAGAGTTATGAATTGAAACGTTATTGTCCCTCTAGGCCCCTTATTTGAGGGGTCAGACCCATTTTCTTCTTATTAAATGAAAGAACTTGTTATTCTGAACAACTTTTATTACATATCTGTTAACCAAATTTACAGGTACAAAGATATCAAAGAAAACGTGTCAAATTTTGCGAGATACTTGTGAGTCTATTTTTCGAGCCCAGGCGAGCTTCAAATATGACACAAGTGTGCATTGGAAAACATTGGTCACGTTTTGTACTTACTATAAATATTGTTTTTAAAATATTTATTATAACTATGATTTAAGCTATGTGTTTCCGTGATGCAAAACAAAAATTAGTAGATATTGTACTTAATTTGAACATTAATTCTTTTCTATTTCTACTTTGAGAAACAACCAAAACCAAATCAAAAAGACTTGTAAGGATACCTTGGATTATAAATGTAGTTTGACATAGAACTGCAACGAACCTACGACGTGACAATCCAAGTATCCCTACACATTTCATTGCTCCTTATGTAACTTTCGTTCAAGCAAACGCTCGGCTGCCTCTGTAAACCCCTATTGCGAAATGTCGGAATTGACAGAGATCGCCGCCATTATGGTCCCGCTTCAGACTTTTGAATGTTAATATCTCGCGTTCGAATTCAGCAATTTACAAACAAATTATATATTCAGCCTAATAATAAATGTTTCTATCAACCATACTAATATCATTTGAAAATATTGAAAAACAAAAAATTTTTAAAAATTTGACTTTTTTCTTTGCATGCCGTTACGACAGGAAGTAGAGACGACGTACAAAAGATCGCGTCTTGGATAGTACTTATCACGATCTATAATCCCTGAAAGTTTCACAGTGATATCTTTTACCGTTATTGAGATTATCCGCGAACAAAATGTCATTTTAAAATCAGAAAACTGTCCGTAACTTGGCACCAGAAAGGAATTTCCAAAAAATCTCTCGGATAAAATAACTTCAGATAACAACACATTGTTCCTGCAAATTTCATGAAAATCCATCCAGTAGTCTTTGAGAAATCGCGTACACAAAATTAGATGGTCAGAAAAATAACAATAAAAACGAGCTCAGACAAGCTACAACGCTTTATGCTCTGGAAAGATATAAACTCAAAAAAGCAATTCAGCAATCCTTCCTCTACCTTTACTGAAAATCTCAAGTCAATATCTTCATTCGTTTTTTAGTGATTGCCCGGACAAGCTGACCCTCTAAGAATCAGAAAATCGTCCATATCTAACGACCGGAAGTGACGACGTACATATAAAAAATTTCCAATAAGGTTCAGACCAATATCTATAAGATCTGAAAGTTTCGTGAAAATCGGCTGAGCCGTTTTCGAGAATTCGCTTGCACAAAAATCGGTAAGAAAAAATAATAATAATAATAATAGGGAAAAAGAAACCGAACGAAAACAATAAGGTCTTCCGTTGGAAACGGAAGACCTTAATAATAATAAGAAACAGTAGAATCACTATAAGGTCTTCCGTGAAGACGGAAGACCTTAATAATAATAATAAGAAACAGTAGAATCACTATAAGGTCTTCCGTGAAGACGGAAGACCTAAATAAAAGTGAAAAAGAAACAACAGAATAATAGAAGGGTCTTCCGTTGGAGACGGAAGACCCTAAGATTAAAGGTAAAAAAGAAACATAAGAATAATAGAAGGGTCTTCCGCTGAAGACGAAAGACCCTAATAAAAGTGAAAAAGAAACTGAAGACGAAAGATCTTAATAAGAAACAGAGTAAAAACAATATGTCCCCCAACTTCGTTTGGGGAACATAATAAGAAACAGAGTAAAACAATATGGTCCCCAACTTCGTTTGGGGAACATAATAATAAGAAACAGAGTAAAAACAATATGTTCCCAAACTCCGTTTAGGGAACATAATTAGGCCTTTCAACTGACGATGCAGGTCGGTGTTATGAACGATAACTCACTGCTGAAACTTGTTTAGAGCAGGCTCGGATATCTAACTGTTTACTTGCAAGGCAGCTTTTAGCATTTCCCACGTGTTTCTTTGCTTTCAGTAGAATCCAGTGGTATTTAAATTTAACACCAATGTGAAATGTATAGTTGCGGGCATCGTTTAACTGCATGTAATTAAATTTTTTTGATTCAAATAAAAGAGTGAAATCCACCCTCCTTCTTAGTTCTAACCTAATTAAAATTTAATACTCAGCCGTTCCCCTTTGTGCTAAGTAACACAAATAAGATGATCAATTGTTGCATTTACTTGTAAAATATATTCATTTATACCATCTCTGTTAGTCTATTGTTATAAGAGAATTTTTCCGGAATTTTCAATGCCGCAATGAATTCTTGCTATTATATTATATAAATTGAAGCGAAAAAGCGCGAACACAAAAAATTACATTAAATTTTCTTCTTCATAATAATCGTCAAAGAGAGTTAAAAATATTGAATATAGTCAGTTACCCATTCATTTGACCTTGTTATTAATTCAGGTAGAGTGAAGACATTCTTTTTCTCAAAGTCAAAACTTTTTTGTACAAAACAACAATGTAAGAAACCCTTTTGTGTACATAACAATACCAATGCTGAAGCAGCCTATACGTCATTCCTATAAACGATAACTCATAAATCTGCACTAAGTTGGTCATTTTTCACACCTGAGTTACCTGTCCTTAAAACACAACATTAGAAAAGTAAATTATAAATGATTAAACTTTTTAATGATGTAATTAAAAGTATGCATAAGTTATTATCTTTTTTTTTGATTATTTCAAGTACCTATAAATCTATCTATGCAATGTTTTGACCATGTGTGCAACTTGAGAAATTAGTTGAAAGGCCTACAATAATGTTTGCTTGCCCTCTCCCAACTCAGGGTAAATTAAAATTAGGTCGACGGGTAGATTTGGAAATATTTTCCATAAATTGTCGATATTCATGTTGACGTAATGGGAAAACTGATAAATAATATAATATAAAAAAGTTTCTTTTCTACTGGAGGTTGGAAAATTTTTTATCCAAACCATTTCACATATAGCCAGTCGGGAGAGGGAATTTACATAAATGCTTTAATATGACCTGAGATAACATGTATCAATTAAAAGCAAATTATAAACTCTTCATAATCCTTTAAAACTGCAAATAAATTATAAGTTCGTTTTCATTGAAAAAAAATCGTATGAAACACCGTATACTTGGAATTTTTAACCAGATACAAATTAGGCGATATTTCCATAAGTGTCAGTTTGTAATTTTAGCGAAAAGTAATTAAAGTAATTTTATGTTACAGAGAAAGGATATGATGTAGTATTTCAGTGTCATGGTTGTGAAAAAGGACATTTATATTCATTCATACGTATTCAAATCTATAGATTAATAGCTTATATCATTGTTAAATCGAACTCTCTGCTAATTTTAAAGTAAATATTAGAGTCTTTCACCTAGCTGCGCAGGGGCAATTAATATTATAATATTAAATGAGAACTTAGTGCTTCGTTCATCATATTTGTAAATGTATGTCTTCTGACTATCAAGAAGTAGAGAAGAGGATTTTCAAAGAATTAATGATTTTTTACTTTAAAAGAACCCTTAATTATTTCAGAATTTCTTAGCATATGTTATGAATTTTACAATTTCGGTAGAGATTCTTGCTAGCATAACAATTTAAGTAAACATGTATTCTAAATACAGTTGAGCGGAGAAGATTTTTTAAATACTTTTATACTACTAGTATATGAAAAATACATGTACAATCCGTTCTAATACGGGATGTACCTGTTCTGACCACGGGGAAGTATATTCTTGCTTTTTAAAACTTTTTAGGTGGCGCTATTTATAATTAGGTCCTTGCACTTAGTTTTACAGTTAATCATGATAAGAGGGTAACGTTGACAATATTTTAAGTAAACAATAAAATCTTGTATTTCTACTACATGATTATAGAGCTCCGCCATGATACACGAAAGCTTAATTTATTGCGATGCAATTCACAATTTGGGAAAAAGGCTTAACTCTTGTAACGATAAAAAGAAGGTGTATTTAGAATAATGTATTTGTTCTAATCCTAAGCTTTTTAGTTTAATGAGACAATTTGATCCGCATTCTTTCTTTATACTCTTAAATGTCATCTGCCAAAATGTCATCATCATATTTAGATCTCACATTACTGAAAACTCATCCTTGGAAGGAAAGCAGAGACCAATACATGTAGGTCCCTCGAGTGACCTTTATAATTTATGGTTAGAGCAATATATTTTATTCTTCTATTATTTTCTTTGAGTTTTAAGGGCATACGCAACGTAGTTTGAACTTTTTTGGATTCTTCCCTGGAGTTGAAGAGTTCCACTAAATAAAGGACCTTGTGCAATATTTTTAATGTCTATCAATCGATTTGTACACTTCTTCTAAAACAATTTTTGATGAAAAAAAATCTAAATTTCATGTTTTATAATTTTTGTACATTTTAATTTGCATAATGCAAAAAATTTCAAAATTCGATATCTTTTCAAAACCCCTGGTAACGCATGCTGATTTTTTATACCCCTCGCTTGAAAAGTGGGAGGGTATATTATAAAGTAGATGTCCGTCCGTCCGTCTTTTACGCTTTTTCTTTTTTCCGCAACTCCTCTTAAACTACTGAGTGAAATTTAATGACACTTTCACAGAATCTTTATTACATATTGCCATTGAGCACCTCCTATTTTACTTTTTTATTCGACACGTATTTTAAGTTTTCCATAGCAAAACATGACATTGCCATTATATGTTTACCTATGAATTAACATATAGAAGCTTCTAGATAAAATTTGATAGGACGAGTTATTCCTCTTTACACATTACCGTAAAACAATATATAGCAACATATGGACATTATGGGAGGCGGGGGTATTATTTAGTGAGCTCATTGCTCACAGTACCTCTAGTTTTGTCTAAGAACATGTACATGTAATGCTATTATAAGTTTAAATTTATAATATCTTGGAAAATTATCAGTAGGTAAGGTACGTTGCGCATGTCCTTAATAAGGATAAAAAAAATCATTTTTAAAATTTTCTTTATTATAATATAACTATTTTATAAGACTTAAATATATCCACTACATGTCTTAATGTTTGGCACAACAACATACATGTACATTCTGTTTGTCTGCTTTTCCAGTATTGTATTTCTAATAGAGTTAAAACTCACCTCTCTTTTGAGACGTATTTAATTCAATTAAAAATGATCCTAAAAGACTGCTTCGATTCAAATAATGATGTTCATGTTCCTCATCAAATCCCTTGACGAAATTACAAAACTTGTTCCTTGTTCCTTTACTCATCTTTAATACAGCAGGCGGTAATTTTACTGTAAAAATAAATATTTCAACCAATTCTTTCAAAAATATATGTCAAATAATTTATATGTTGTCACGTAATTATTATTATTTAGAAAATTAAACATATATAATTTTTTCTTTTGCTTTTCCTAGGTTTGTCACAGCCTAAATGGCATACATATGTCACATTTTTGCTAAATTGATTCATTTTTTCACTATTGTTTAGAACAATTTTGTCACAACAAAATTACCGGATAATCTATATTCAAATTTTTAATTAAAGAAAAGAAATTGATAACCAAGTTTAAGAGGGTTTTATCTCGTTTAACGGGTTTTCCAACAATCTGTTGGATTTTCAATAGGTACAAGTTGTGGTCTATTATAAGAAGGTATATTTTTGTATTCTTATGTAGCAGAATTTACTCATTAACGTATATATCGATAGAACTTCATTGGTCATATTTTTTGCTCAAAATTAAAAAAATTAAAAAACCAGAGCCGAGCTCGTTGCAAACCAATGAGTAAGTCTTCCGTCCTGTTTGAACGGAAGTGACTTTCATTTAAAAAAAAAATGAAGTCCAAATTTGGTTTAATCCTCCAAATCTATATGTTAATTATTGCAATAATAAGCCATTTTTGTCTACTTCCGGTTTGACTAGAAGTGAAGTCAACGGACGAAAAATTAAGATTTAAGCTTCCAGTGGCATATCTTACCCAAAAACATGTGAAGAACGGCAAAATTACGCAATTATTACGTCGCCGGACGTATTTTGACGACATCATAAGATAAATCTTGACATTTTGTACAACTTTGTTTCTGTTATGTATTACAAATTATCAATACTTTTTGAGATATAATGGAAAAATTTTCGAGGTCCCTAGATCCCTAATTTTAAATTATCCCTTATTTTCATTTTAATTTTCCTTTTAAATGTTTTAAAATGAAAGTTCTTGCAATCATGCACAACTTTTATTCAACGTCTTAACCAATTTTTATTAGTTTTCAAGATAAAAAGAAAAATATGTGTACAATTTCGTTCTCTTAGGCGTTCTAATTTTTGACCCCTTCAATCCCTCTGTTATCTAAAATTAAAATCAGTAGAATTTCTGCCCCAGCTTTTGTGGTCTCCGAGCATTTATGTGGAAAGAAAGCCTATAAATTTTCGTTTAAAGGGAAATAACTCAAAACCGGAAGTGACTTTATTAAAATTTTAATCAGCATTCTGATAGAGTTTATAAACGTCTATAATGTCTAAAAATTTGAGCAAAATTTGTTAAGAAATGAGTGAGATATGAGGCCTCAAATTTGGCGTCTAGGAAAAGGAAAAAAAAAAGAACTAGAGCAAAGCTCGTTGCAAAGTAACGAGTAGTTTTTCCGTTCTATTTGACCGGAAGTAGCTTTCACTTTTAACAAAAATGAGAAATAACGCCCAAAAATGCTTTAAATCCTCTAAAGCTATGTTAATTAATGCAAAAATTAGCCATGTTTTGTTACGTCCTGTTTGACCGGAAGTGACAACGACGCACGGAAAATGAATTTTTAAGCTCCCAGAGACATATGTTACCCAAAAACTTGTCAAAAACGGCAAAAATACGCGGTTTTCCGACTACTTCCGGTTTGGCCAGAAGTAACGACGCTGGACGTATTTTGACGACCCCATTAGATTAAACTTGACATTTTTAACAACTTTGCTTCTTTGATGTATAAAAAATTATCAATACTTATTGAGATATCTGGAAAAAACTTTTGGCCCCCCTAGATCCCTTAATTTAGGGGTCAGCCCTTTTTGAGAGATCTACTCATTCTGCACAAATTATGTTCCATATATTTTAGCAAAATATTTTTAGTTTTGAAGATAAAAAGCAAAATATGAGTAATTTTTGGTTCTTTTAAGCGTTCTAATTTTTGATCCTTATATAGCGCCATTTTGAATTGAGAAATCGAAAAACAAGAACCGATGTGCATAACTTCAATCCTTCTTTTATCTAAAATCAGTAGAATTTCTGCTCCAGCTTTAGCCGTCTCTGAGCTTTTGTCTGGAAACGAAACCCTATAAATTTTCGTTTAAATGGAAATAACTCAAAACCGGAAGTGACTTTATCAAAATTTTAATCAGCATTCTGATAGAGTTTATAAACGTCTATAATATCTGAAAATTTGATCGAAATCCGTTGAGAAATAAGTGAGATATGAGGCCTCAAAGTTGCGGTCTAGGAAGCAGAAGAAAAAAAAAGAATAATAATCTTTACCAACAGAATCAGTAGAAGGTCTTCCGTTGGAAACGGAAGACCTTAATAAGCAATAAGTTTATATTAACGGTTTGAATCTAACTTTGAGATGTGGAGACATGTCTTCTAAATGAGAACCTATAAACCAAGGTCCCGTGTCGCAGTAGGAACTGACACGTCAAAGATCCCCCAATGATCAATGACCCTAAGTAATTAGTATAATTAGAATTCCATCTATCCACCGGGTTGTGGTGATGTCTTCATACATGTATAAGCGAAAAATCTCGAGAGAGACTTTCAACAACAACCAAAACATGAAACAAAACTTGAGCACATCTGTCAGTTTCTAAAATTGGTAATTAATGGTTGACACAAGCGATTCGAAGAAATGTTCCCTTTATAGTTGCCTCTAATTTTAAGTCCTTTGTTTGTTGAAACCCGACTTTTATTTATGCATGTGACCTGTAAATTGAGCTAAAAATATTAAAAATAAGTTGTTCCAGAGAACTCTTAAAAGCCATTAAAAGGTGAGATATGGAATGGGGAAACTAATAATTTAAATGCCTCATTCTCTCTTAGTTTTCTCAATAACTATTGTATACAGGGAAATTTTCGCCCCGTTTTATTTTCGCCCCTTTCGCCTTCCTCTAGATTTGGGCGAATTTAAAACGGTGCGAATTCAAATTACACATCATAATTTCTTAAACAAAACTATGACTGGGCGAATTTAAAACGGGGAAAAATTGTTTGTAAGTGCAAAAGGACGAAAATAACACGGCGCGAAAAAAACCTTGTATGTAGTAAATTCAGAAAAGAATGAAGGAGAGCAAAATTTGTGGAAATGGTTATTTAAGAAATCAATTCCATCAATTCTAATGTGGGCGCCAATTTTTCAACAGTGGTTATAGGTGAAAAAAGTACCTGCGAATTCGAATGAAGTATGTTCATACAATCAATCATTTACTCATTATTTCCCTATTTGCAGAAATAAACTCTTTTCTTTTCTTTCAAGAAAGCCATTGAATTTTAATTAAAAAATGTTGACCTTTTCAAAAAAAAGAGGCACAAGGACAACATCTCACACCTGAGCACTGTGGCTAGAAATAAAGCGAAATCAGTTCAGAGCTGAATGTTCATTACCTGAGGATGCTTCCATGACTAACACTGGCTTTGTTGTTTTTGAGAAGATTTTTCTTATAAAATGGCATGTAAAACTTTCATCGCAACCTGAGACCCCGTCCTGCTTCCGTGGTTCATGATTTGAACAAACTTGAATCTACACAACCTGAGGATGTTTTTCTATAAGTTTCGTCTTTCCTGTCCCTGTGGTTCTTGAGAAGAATTTTAAACATGTCACTAAATTATCTCTATTTTTGAATTATTTCCCCACGAACGAAGACCTGGTCCTTCATGTCAACAAACTTGAAAGCCCTTTACCCAAGGATACTCTGCCTAGTTTGATTAAAACTGGCCAAGAAATTCAGGAGAAGATGAAAATGGGAACAGTTTACAGCTAACTTCAATGACAACGCCAGGTAATGGTCAAGTTTTATCAGATAAGCTCACCGGAGCCTTAGGAGTGCTAAAATCAGTAAGTCATTTTTTTGTTATATATCATACATAGAAGGAAAGTCTGTTTGTCTCAGGTCAGACAATCGGAGGTTAAGTGAATAAAATTAATAAAATTTAACACTACACTTATTACAAGTATACATGAACATGTAAAAGGCCGGGTGGACCCAAAGTTATATTTAATTGTATATCTTTTTTCAATTAGTATTGTGATCTAGTTATTTCATTGATAAACTATTAATATTAATATTGTTACTATTAAAATTATGCACTGTTCACACGGAGGGTTTAATTCGCAGTACATTAATGCGAATTAAGATAATTAAATGCGTTCACATGACAGCTAAAGCGGAGTATACTAAAGCGACTAAAATTTTATTTCTATAGAAAGGCTATTCAGTAGGACTATTGGGATGTCATTTGTAAACCACGTCATGTATGAAGAACCATCCATTTGATATAATATTCATAGTGATTACATGTATATATATTACGTGATTCACAATATTTTGCTTTATTTTTCAACCACAAATAGCAGAGATACCTAAATCTGAGTTGTCTCTCTTTATATTTCCGGTAAAATGAAGACAAGCAGGTGGTGCACATCTATAATGATACTTAATTAGCAAATCGTGTTTTAAATTTTTAAAATAGGAAGCTAAAGAAGGGCGCATGATATATAAAGGTATTTCAATGAACAAACATTATAGTTTAAATCGCGGAAATAATTGAATGTTGAGTTTTGCATAGGGTTTTCCAGACGTATTAAGCCTATTTGTATTTGTATTTAAACGCGTTCAAATGCTAAAACATTGATCTGGATTTTCACCACTGATGGTGTTAATTTTAACAGACATGCTCAATTCGTAAAAAAATTACGTGTAAAAATTTAAATGACTATATTTCAGCCAAATTTAAAATGTAAAAATTTACAGCAGTAAAAATAATCCGTTATACGGTAATACTACACGAACGATGTTTTTATTAAATGATAAAATATTCCAAGACAATTTATATCACAACTTCAATATATACTAATGTTTCAAGAATTCTAATTAAAATGACCCTTCCTCATTTCCCAAAAGTATTGTTACATTCAAAGTCAACTGAACAACTTAACATTTTTTTTAAGTGGAAATATCACTTGTGACAATACAATTAGTGCTTTGATAAGACATATAATATCAAATGACTTTTGTCTAATTCTATGATTAACTCACGTTCTGAAAGTATTGCGTGTTTTAAGTGATAAAATCCCGGTGTTGCATTATATATGGCGTCTATACCAAATCTTCTTACGAATACCTCTTCCGTTCCTTTAGGTAGGTACATACATCGTTCTGTACTCTGTCGTGTGTATCCCAACGGCCGCACATATTCAATAAGCGAGTCCAGTGAGGAAAGATTTAGATAATCCTCGTAATTCTCTTTACTTTGTAAGCAATTCAAAACAAAGAAGCCCATCACCTGATGTCGGACCTCTTCTGATACAAAGGACACTTTATTGTTCTCTTTATCCAGAGTTAACAATTCATCACGAAGTTCCAGTTCCTTTAGGAACACTAAATCTTCTTCAGCTTTTTCCTCCTGAACCTCTTGCAATGCTTTGAATGTTTGTTGAATATTTTTTCTTTTTTCGTACGTAATATCTTCACAAACGGAATATTTCTCTGATATAAGTGTGGATATCAATATGCTCCATTTTTTCTTTGTCAAATGCATTTCCATAATTTCTGCAATGAATTTAATAAAAATACATTATTAAAAAATACACATATACATGTATAGTGACATGAATGGATATACATTATGTATTACAAATAGTTTGTTCCACAAATGACCTTAATTATGTTTTGTTTCAATGTACAAGTGCTTGAATATGTCATTGCATTGTCAATAAGAATTCATCACTGCTTAATTTTTTTTTAATTATAGAAGAATTCGGATAGGTTTAATAGCAACATGAACGGCCACAGATCAACTAAAAAGTAATGCATATTTTTGAATGATTAAACGAATTGAGAAACAAGCTTAATTAAGACAGCTAGTAAGTGCAAAGCTAAGCAAAATTCCATTATCATAATAATTTTGTAAATTCTTTACAAGATATGTTATCTCTCTGTCCTGCTATATTTCGTTCTGTCTCTTCCTTTTTTTTCCGATTTTGAATTTTAGTATGCGAGCTCGACCCTACGTAATTATAACTTGATGACTTACTGATTAGGTATGCATTAACTCCTCCTCAATAATTTTGAAAAGAATACGATTTTTTGAAATTAGAAACTGATTATAATAACCGGTAGAAGAGTTGCTAATACAATATATAATATCTCATTATGCATATCAAAGAAAATAATAAGATGGTTATTTTTCACTTAGTGTCAAAGTAATTTTTGGTCAAATTTGACATAATCAGCTTTAGTACATTTAGTCATGCTACATTTTAAGAAAAAAGATAAACGATAAACTAGGGTCAAAGCTCGAATATTACACCCCTACTACTGTGTTCGGAACCTTTCTTTTTTCGTCGGTGTTCTGCAAACAATATTATCCGAGGAGTTTGAGGTAACGATTCCAAAATTTAGTAAGACTTCAAAGAGACTGTCCTTGGTGGAAAGGAATTCAATTTTTTTATGGAATACTAAATGTTCATGCTAAACGATTAAAGTGCAAATAAAAGTGATTGATTTACAATTGACAATCAGTTAATTTGACATTTGCTATGGGTTACTACGAATATCACAGGACTTTTAGGCTTGGAAAAGCCAAAGCTTCTTAAAATAAAAAGAAAATCACAGAGAATATTTTTTTATGAATTTTATAGATAAAAAAAATTGTAAACTTTGTTATTTATAATTTCTATAAACATTATTAGCAATTGTTATTTAATCTGAGAATTTAAGGTTTTTAAAAGTCCTACCACTAGGTGATTTGCCCCTATACTCAGTTGTTGTACTATCAATAAATACATATGTCAGGGTTATTCTTGTTTACATTAAAAATGTGAATTAGGCAAAAGTATAAATATTCTTGTCACCCAACTCTGATATTTCGGGGGTCCGTATTTGCTCTGCTCCCATTTTGTATTGTTTTATGGACTTTGATATTGAATACTGTTCATTATCTCCATATCCTTCTTTTATGGTAAAAACTGTTATTTTATGTTCATGAATTGTTTTAAAACTCATTTTGTTGATAGTTAAATACTAACGCAATGGCATCTTAAAGGTTTAAGTACATAGTATGACCCTCATGTATCTCTACAATCAGAGGTCCACTTTGAATTAAATTGAACATATTTTTTTACAAAGTCAAAATAATCGGACACAAGTTCAGTCACCTAGATAGTCCTCTCCTAATTGACTTTAAAATTGTGTATTGTTTGTTTTTAATTTTGACTTATAGATCAGATCACAAACTTTTTAAAATTTTAAATCTTAGGAAATCTCTCTCTCTCTCTCTCTCTCTCTCTCTCTCTCTCCATATGTTTGACATTATCAAAAAGTATGAAAGAGAGCAATTAAACGTAGAAACTTAAGCAAGTCTACTTTTCCCCATCAGACTACAATTTCTATTTTACATGGAAATGGGCAGAGAATTTAGAATAAAATCTATAAAAAGAAAGGTCTTGAAACATGTTTTCCTTTCACAGACAAATTTTATGTTTAAGATTCACAATCAAATACAAATACGATTTTTTAATTACATGTACATAACGTGAGCAGTGAAACACAACACTATATCAAGATTAATCAAACAAGTCCACGCTGAACGATATAAAACTGACTGCGATGCAACTGAGATTTACATGTAGCAGGCACGTTTATACTACGGGCATTTGCCCGTAACGACACATATCCACATGGCCTGAAATGATTCAAAGCAGGTCATGGAGAGGTTAATACATGTAGCATGTAGCATGTAAATGAAGACATCAAATAGGTTCAAAATCACAATACATATACAGATATTGCATATTTATTGTTATAGCGAAGGTATCTTGGATCCCCAGCTATGTAAATTTAACTAATTTCTTGTACGGATATAACGTATTACGGATATAACGAATTAAGTAATATCATAGGTCCAAATGACTTCGTTATAACCGAGTTTTACTGTACTTTTAATTAGAAAACATAGAGAACAGGGTTGTTCAATAAAGACATTTTTACTCAATCTTTAAACATATAATATACAAAATATATCAAACTCGACTCTGAACAAACCTGTTCTAAGTGTTTACACAATCTTTAAAGTGTGTACCTGTCAGTGATTATGTTCCCCAAACGAAGTTGGGGAACATATTGTTTTTACTCTGTTTCTTATTAAGGTCTTCCGTCTCCAACGGAAGACCTTATTGTTTTCGTTCGGTTTCTTTTTCCCTATTATTATTAGGGTCTTCCGTCTTCAGCGGAAGACCCTTCTATTATTCTTATGTTTCTTTTTCAATTTTCTTCTTCTTATTATTATTATTATTATTCTTTTTCTCTGCACAAATTTTGTGCAGAAGATTTCTCAGAGATGGCTTGATCGATTTGCTTCAAATTTTCAGGGTTGATGTAGGATCATCTGAAGTTTATACCATTTTTTTGATTTTTCGAAAATCACTTCCGGTCTAGAGTTATCGCCCTTTTATTAAAATTCAGCGGACCTTCTTGTCCGTCATTGATCTCAGAAACGTCTTGAGCTAGAGCGCTGAAATTTTCAGTGATGATAGAGGACATGTTCCCATGTTACTGGGAGTTTGGATAGTTTCCGGAAGTACCTAGTATGGAAGCTCGGTAGGGGTCAAAATTTAGGACACGAATCACGAGTGATTTTTGGAGACATTTTGCATCATATCTTTTAAAGTATAAATATTTTGTAAGAACATACTGAACAATATTTGTACAGAATGACAAGATCTTTCATATGATTTCTTTAAAAAAGTGCTGACTCATCACATTAAGGGCCAAAAGGGGCTAAAAGTCTTTTTTCGATAACTATTTAACAGTCAATATTTTGTTATACATTAATGAAGCAAAGATGTTCATCTCAACCATTTACAACTATATATTATGATTTCCATGTCGTATGGTACATAATTAGGGGCCACAAGGGGCCAGAATGCTAAATCTTTGATGCTTAATATCTCGAAAGGGAGAAATATTTTGATTAGCAATATTGAAAAAAAGTTGTTCAAAATAATGTTCTAAACAATATGCAACCTTTCATTTTTTGCTTAACGTCCCCATTAAGGAGTTGAAGGGTTGGCCCCTAAAAATTTCTTTTTCTAATATCTCAAAAACGAAAAAGAATTTCTGAACAATTGTTGAACACAAAATGTTCAAAATCTTAAGATCTTTAAGATGAAATCCAGAAAAAGGGGCTGCACACTCGAATTAGGGGCCGAGAGGGGGCAAAAGTCTTCAATCGATAACTCTTTATCAGTTAATATTTTGTGATACATTACTGAAGCAAAGATGTTCATCTCAACCATCTACAACTATATATTATGATTTCCATGTCGTATGGTACATAATTAGGGGCCACAAGGGGCCAGAATGCTAAATCTTTGATGCTTGATCTCTCGAAAGGGAGAAATATTTTGATAAGCAATATTGAACAAAAGTTGTTCAAAATAATGTTTTGAACAATATGCAACCTTTCATTTTTTGCTAAACGTCCCCATTAAGGAGTTGAAGGGTTGGCCCCTAAAAATTTCTTTTTCTAATATCTCAAAAACGAAAAAGAATTTCTGAACAATTGTTGAACACAAAATGTTCAAAATCTTAAGATCTTTAAGATGAAATCCAGAAAAAGGGGCTGCACACTCGAATTAGGGGCCGAGAGGGGGCAAAAGTCTTCAATCGATAACTCTTTATCAGTTAATATTTTGTGATACATTACTGAAGCAAAGATGTTCATCTCAACCATCTACAACTATATATTATGATTTCCATGTCGTATGGTACATAATTAGGGGCCACAAGGGGCCAGAAAGCTAAATTTTGATGCTTTTTATCTCGAAAGGGAGAAATATTTTGATTAGCAATATTGAACAAAAGATGTTCAAAATAATGTTCTGAACAATATGCAACCTTTCATTTTTTGCTTAACGTCCCCATTAGGGAGTTGAAGGATTGACCCCTAATTATATTTTTTGCTAATAGCTCAAAAACGAATAAGAATTTCTGAACAGTTGTTGAACAAAAAATCTTCAAAATCTTAAGAGGTTTAAGATGATATAAAAAAAAGAGGGCCCATTCCTAAAATTAGGGGCCATTAGGGGCAAAAGGCCGATTTTTTAGAGACTTGAATGTTCAATGTCTTTTTACAGATTGTGGTAAATCATTATTTTAGAATGAAAATCGCAATCAAAATCTTATCTCATCTCATCAAGAATTGGACGGAAGACCCACTCGTTGCTCGCAACGAGATCTCATCTAGTTATTATTATTATTATTATTATTTTTCTTACCGATTTTGTGCACGCGATTTCTCAGAAACGGCTGGACCGATTCTCACCAAATTTTCAGATCTGATAGATATTAATCTGAACCTTGTCGGAAATTTTTCGTAAGTACGTCGTCACTTCCGGTCGTGAAATATGGACGATTTACTGATTTTTAGAGGGTCAGCTTGTCCTGAGATCTCCTCCTAAACGACTTAAGATATCGACTTGAGATTTTCAGTGAAGGTAGAGGAAGGATAGTAGATGTGACATTTTGCATATAGAGCTTTCCAGGTAAGAAGGCATCGACGCTCGCCTGGGATCGAAAAATAGCCTCATACTCATCTCGCAAAAATTGACACGTTTTCTTTTATATCTTTTTACCTGTTAATATTTTGTTAAGACATATATAACAAAAAATGTGCAATATAGTAAGACCTTTCATTTGATATCAAGTAAACTGGGTTAGTCCTTCAAATTAGGGGCATAGAGGGGCCAAAAGTCTCTCGTCTTTAACTTTTTTGTTTTTCAATATTTTTAAATGATATCAGTATAGTTGATAGAAACATTTCTTATTAGGCTGAATATATAATTCGTTTGTAAATTTATAAATTCAAACTCGAGATATTAACATTCAAAAATCTGAAGCGGGAACTAAATGGCGGCGGTCTCTGTCAATTCCGACATTTCGCAATAGCGGTTAACAGAGGCAGCCGAGCGTTTGCTTGAACGAAAGTAACATAAGGAGCAATGAAATGTATAGGGAAACTTGGATTGTGACGTCGTAGGTTCGTTGCAATTCTGTGTCAAACTACATTCATAATCCAAGGTCTCCTTACAAGTTTTCTTTAATTGGTTTTGGTTGTTTCTCAAAGTAGAAAAATGAAAAGAATTAATGTGCAAATTAAGTACGCATTGATGATATTATCTAAATCAAAAGGATTTAATCAAAATAGAAAAGGCATGATTCCATGATGTTTTATCAAAGATCATATTCAAAGTCATATCTCATCTTATCGAAAATTCGGACGGAAGACCTACTCGTTGCTCGCAACGAGATCGCATCTAGTTATTATTATTATTCCTGGGAAAATTTTGTCCTTGAGTGATCTTGTAAACTACACATCCGACTAAGGTAAAATGTTTTTAGGGTCAATAGACATGTTATGTAGATTTGCCGAACAAAGGTCATTTTGCGCGCACGTGCTTGCAAGAGCGCGCACGTGCAACATTTAAAATGACCGATTTAATTGATATAGGCGTAACTTTTTAAATTTTTGATGAAATGCGTTGAAACTCATAATGTAAGGATATATTAGTAATATAGACAATATGACATGGTCAAAATATAAAGATCACACGAGCATGCACGTGCGCTTTGCTCTGATTGGCTGAAACTAAAGTCTCAATATCTTTCTTGTTTTTTGAGGAGATACTTTGAAATTTTGAACATAGCCATGCATTAGGATATCCTACAACATGATATATAGAAATTATCATGAAAACACGTGCATGCACGTGCGCTGCAATCTGATTGGCTGAAACTTTAAATAGCTATAACTCCCTTGGTTTTCAACCAAACAGGATGGGATTTTGAACATAGATATATAAAATGGACTTTTAAAATAAGGTATGGTCACCATGCACATGCATACACGTGCGTGTACGTGAGCTGCAATCTGATTGGCTGAAACTTTAAACAGTTATGACTTCCTTGGTTTTCAACCAAACAGGATGGGATTTGGAACATAGATATATATAATGGACATCTACAAGAAGGTATGGTCTCCATGCACATGCATACATGTGCGTGTACGTACGCTGCAATCTGATTGGCTAAAACTTTAAACAGTTTTAACTCCCTTGGTTTTCAACCAAACAGGATGGGATTTGGAACATAGATATATTAAATGGACTTCTACAATAAGGTATGGTCACCATGCACATGCATACACGTGTGTGTACTTGAGCTGCAATCTGATTGGCTGAAACTTTAAACAGTTATAACTTCCTTGGTTTTCAACCAACAGGATGGGATTTGGAACATAGATATATATAATGGACATCTACAAGAAAGGTATGGTCACCATGCACATGCATACATGTGCGTGTACGTGAGCTGCAATCTGATTGGCTGAAACTTTAAAAAGCTATAACTCCCTTGGTTTTCAACCAAACAGGATGGGATTTAGAACATAGATAGATTTAATTTAACTTCTAAAAGAAGGTATGGTCACCATGCTCATGTATGCACGTGCGTGCACGTGAAATGGGTTCAATAAAAAATACACTTGAATGAGCGAATTTTTAAATACCTATGGATTAAATACTTTAATATTTAGTATATTAAAATATATAGATTGTGTAGACAAGATGATATGGTCATAACGTATATGCCTTCACATGCGCACACATGCAATGCTAAAATTTGAATGAGCATGGTACATTTCTGGGTAAGCATTGTTAAAATTTCAAATGCATAGAGTTTGTGTTAATAAATCAAGCTTACAGGGAATATGGCACCAAAAGGGAGTTGGGAAGCGTTTGGGGAACATCTGTAACGGTCCCCGTTACAATTAGCACTAGTTTCTTTTGATACGCAGGGGGAATAAGGAAGCATACAGAACATTCTACCTTGGCTAAATCAGTGCTGCATTATGACGTCATAGTAGGCAAGATGACGTCAATTTTAGAAATCAGGTTTTCGTAATATTGGTATTTAGCGATGTAATTTAACTCTAGAAAATGATTAGAAACGTGTAAACATTAACAAAAATAAAATGTTTTTATTTTTTTAATGCTGTAACAGTCATTATGATTGAAATCTACGACCGATGACGTCATATGTGTACATCGAGTAACTTGGAAATTGATCATGTCGTATAAAGAGAATTTGGCTAAGACGGCATGTTCAAAGATACGTAAAATGAATTTTAAAAGGAAATATCGGAAATATTGTGTTAAATTCATATGGAGTTCAATAAATTAAACAGGTATGCTTATTTATTTTCATCGATTATGTTCTCTTTCGAAAACAGTCAGCTATATTACGTATCCCGGTCGGCCTATCGTCCGTCATTCTTGACCAAAAAATGCAACAAAACAACAATAAGCTGGATATTTCAAAACAAACGATTTACACAGATTGAAAGTTTACGTTTTGACAAACTTGGAAAGTGCTGCTAGAATCCCGAGTTAAGCATGGTTGTAAGAAAAATCTCGATTCATATGTATAAAATTCAGAACAAAGGGTAAGGTTTCGTGCGAATGTGTGGAATAAATATTTTATGGACAAGATAGCTGGATTCTAGCAGCACTTTTTGGACAAAATAGATGTTTTTCAGCTATATTACATACTCAAAGATATTATCAAACTCCGGGGTATTGTTGTTCTGTAAGCCTTTTTATTAAGGAAAATTTTGCTATTAATAGAAGTCACGTGATGCCGTGGCGGTGATGCACGTCTTTGCGTTAGACTCGCTTTTATCTGTATGCAATAGTAAATAACAGTTTACGTTTATCAGTGGTTTTGTTAATTCATTAAACTAAATTTTCTTCAAAAAGTCTAAATTTCCCGAGAAATTACTTATATGCTTCCTTAACATACCCGCGTATTCATGAAAATCAAAGGGCATCAAAAACAACAAGTAGCTTATTATGCTTTGTATATATATATTAGTTGACATTTATAAATGATTTATAGATATAATAAAGACATTAGGTAATAATATAATTTCATTTTAAGGCTTTTGATAAATGTTCAAAATTTGAAAAGTACATGTTACCGGGGACCACAGAAAAGCCTAATTGAAATCGAAAATCGATAGATAAAGTTAAGTGTCTAACTGTAGTCTTAGTGTGTCAAATTATATTCAAATCAGACTAAAAGTGTAGGAGGTAGGACATTTTAAAGTATTTCACAGAGATTTATGTTTTTTTGTTATCATGACAACGCCGTTTATCAAAATCAAAATTTGATTCATAGATTATATGAATTATACATTAGTTTAGTCTATATGTATTTGTGCTCCAAGTTATATTCGCATCAGACCAAAACTGTAGGAGGAGTAGCATTTCGAAATATTTGTTACAGTCAGACTAACGGACGACGAACCCCGTACTATCGCAAAAACTCATCTGGACTCTGACCAGTAGAGAAAAAAAGGAATAAGATTCATTTATTGAATTTCGAATCCTGTAAACCCATTCAAAAATGTTCTTTTTTACTACCGATAATAACCTTTTTTTCTGAGGTCAAAACCAATGCCAATGAAGAAATAAGAGGCCCATGGGCCACATCGCTCACCTGAGCACTAAGGGTAGGAAAAAATAGAAAATGGCTTTCTATTATAAATTTTAAGCTTAAATTCCAAAAGTAGTCCCATGACCAATCATGGATTTGCTATTTTTAGAAAATGATTTTTAAAGAATTTTTATATATATATCTTTTAAAACTTTGGTCAGCCATTTTGGCCCCACCCTTCCCCTGGGGGTCATGATTTGAACAAATTTGAATCTACACTACTTGAGCATACTTTCATATAAATATGATGAATAATGGCTTTGTCATTCTTGAGAAGATGTTTAAAGATATTTCCTCTTTCTATGTTAAACTTTGGTCAGCCATTTTGGCCCGCCCTACCCCCGGGGGTCATGATTTGAACCAACTTGAATCTACACCACCTGAGCATACTTCCATATAAATATGATGAATTATGGCTTTGTCATTCTTGAGAAAGAGATTTTTAAAGAATTTCTCTATATATTTCCATGTAAAATTTGGATTCCCTATTGTGGCCCCGCCCTACCCTCGGGGGTCATGATTTGAACAAACTTGAATCGACACTACCTGAGCATGCTCCCATATTAATATGATGAATTATGGCTTTGTCATTCTCGAGAAGAAGATTTTTAAAGAATTATCCTATATATATTTCTACGTAAAATTAAAGTCGGTCATTTAGGCCCGCCCTACCCCCGGGGGTTATGATTTGAACAAACTTGAATCTACAATACCTGAGCATCCTCCCATATAAATATGATGAATGATGGCTTTGTCATTCTTGAGAAGAAGATTTTTAAAGAATTATCCTATATATATTTCTACGTAAAATTTAGGTCGGCCATTTTGGCCCCGCCCTACCCCCGGGGCTCATGATTTGAACAAACTTCAATCTACACTACCTGAGCATGCTTCCTTATAAATATGATGAATGATGGCCTTGTCATTCTTGAGAAGAAGATTTTTAAAGAATTATCCTATATATATTTCTACGTAAAATTTAGGTCGGCCATTTTGGCCCGCCCTACCCCCGGGGGTCATGATTTGAACAAACTTCAATCTACACTACCTGAGCATGCTTCCTTATAAATATGATGAATTATGGCTTTGTCATTCTTGAGAAGAAGACTTTAAAAGAATTATCCTATATATATTTCTACGTAAAATTTAGGTCGGCCATTTTGGCCCGCCCTACCCCCGGGGGTCATGATTTGAACAAACTTCAATATACACTACCTGAGCATGCTTCCCTATAAATATGATGAATTATGGCTTTGGCATTCTTGAGAAGAAGATTTTTAAAGAATTTTCTTATATCTTTCAATGTAAAATTTTGGTCGGCCATTTTGGCCCCGCCCTACCCCCGGGGGTCATGATTTGAACAGACTTGAATCTACACTACCTGAACATGCTTCCATATAAAAATGATGAATTATGGCTTTTTAATTCTTGCGAAGAAGATTTTTAAAGAATTTTCCTATATATTTCTATGAAAAACTTTGGTCGGTCATTTTGGCCCCGCCCTACCCCCGGGGGTCATGATTTGAACAAACTTGAATCTACACTACCTGAGAATACTTCCATATAAATATGATGAATTATGGCTTTGTCATTTTTGAGAAGCAGATTTTCAAAGAATTTTCCTATATATTTCTATGTTAAACTTTGGTCGGCCATTTTGGCCCTGCCCTACCCCCGGGGGTCATGATTTGAACAAATTTGAATCTACACTACCTGAGCATGCTCCCATATATAAATATGATGAATTATGGCTTTGTCATTCTTGAAAAGAAGATTTTTAAAGAATTTTCCTATATTTTTATGTAAAACTTTGGTCGGCTATTTTAACCCCGCCCTACCCCCGGGGGTCATGATTTGAACAAACATGAATCTACACTTCCTGAGCATGCTCCCATATATAAATATGATGAATTATGGCTTTGTCATTCTTGAAAAGAAGATTTTTAAAGAATTTTCCTATATATTTCTATGTAAAACTTTGGTCGGCCATTTTGGCCCCGCCCTACCCCCGGGGGTCATGATTTGAACAGACTTGAATCTACAATACCTGAATATGCTTCCATATAAATATGATTAATTATGGCTGTGTCATTCTTGAGAAGAAGATTTTTAAAGAATTTTAATATATATTTCTATGAAAAAATTTGGTCGGCCATTTTGGCCCCGCCCTACCCCGGGAGGTCATGATTTGAACAAATTTGAATTTATACTACCCGAGCATGCTCCCATATAAATATGATGAATTATGGCTTTGTCATTCTTGAGAAGAAGATTTTTAAAGAATTATCCTATATATATTTCTACGTAAAATTAAAGTCGGTCATTTAGGCCCGCCCTACCCCCGGGGGTCATGATTTGAACAAATTTAAATCAACACTACCTGAGCATGTTCCCATATAAATATGATGAATTATGGCTTTGTCATTCTTGAGATGAAGATTTTTAAAGATTTTCCCTATATATTTCTATGTAAAATTTTGGCTGGCCATTTTGGCCCCGCCCTAACCCCGGGGGTCATGATTTGAACAAACTTGAATCTACACTTCCTGAGCATGCTCCCATATATAAATATGATGAATTATGGCTTTGTCATTCTTGAAAAGAAGATTTTTAAAGAATTTTCCTATATATTTCTGTGTAAAACTTTGGTCGGCCATTTTGGCCCCGCCCTACCCCCGGGGGTCATGATTTGAGCAGACTTGAATTTACAATACCTGAACATGCTTCCATATAAATAAGATGAATTATGGCTGTGTCATTCTTGAGAAGAAGATTTTTAAAGAATTTTCCTATATATTTCTTGTAAAACTTTGGTCGGCCATTTTGGCCCAGCCCTACCCCCGGAGGTCATGATTTGAACAAATTTGAATCTATACTACCCGAACATGCTCCCATATATAAATATGATGAATTATGGCTTTGTCATTCTTGAGAAGAAGATTTTTAAAGAATTTTCCTATATATTTCTATGTAAAACTTTGGTCGGCCATTTTGGCCCCGCCCTACCCCCGGGGGTCATGAATTGAACAAATTTAAATCTACAATACCTGAGCATGTTCCCATATATAAATATGATGAATTATGGCTTTGGTATTCTTTAAAAGAAGATTTTTAAAGAATTTTCCTATATATTTCTATGTAAAACTTTGGTCGGCCATTTGGCCCCGCCCTACCCCTGGGGGTCATGATTTGAACAGACTTGAATCTACACTACCTGAGGATCTTTCCCCATAAGTTTCATCTTTCCTGGCACAGTGGTTCTTGAGAAGAAGATTTTTTAAATATGCCACCAAATTTTCATTCATTCCCTATTATCTCCCCTTGAATGAGGGTGTGGCCCTTCCTTTAAACAAACTTGAATCCCCTTCACCCAAGGATACTTTGTACCAAGTTTGAAAGAAATTGGTCTAGCGGTTCTTGAGAAGAAGTCGAAAATGTGAAAAGTTTACAGACAGACAGACAGACGGACAGACTGACGCCGGACAACATGTGATCAGAAAAGCTCACTTGAGCTTATGTTTAAATTTATATAATAAGTAAAGTCATGTAGCTGCAAATAGATAGGTCGCCATATTCATAGAGAATACTCACCATTTTTTATTTCCGAAAGGATGGTAAAAGCAGAATAAAAGTTTTTAATTTTTTCATCAGGAATTTGGTCTGACAATGTAATAGGATCTGTATCTCTTGCTTTGCACCAAAACTTTACAAACATATCAAACTCCTTCTCGTTATCTATGAGACATACAGGAACTTCACCTACATAGAAAACAAAAATGTACTTTTTGTGTTAGTACCATTGTTAATTAAAGTAGGATATTTCCACCAGAGAAAAATTGGAATAGACGTTGAATGAATGTGATACTGAGTATTTAAAGGGTCCTCTCGTCTGTAGAATATACGATTTTTCAAGTCTTCGATTTTTCCCAATATCGAAATGACCAGAAATCGTACGCGAGTGACATGGGGCTCCTACCATGAATGAACCACAAAGTACTGAAACTATATCATCGAAATTGTGAATATTTAATATAGCTTTTAAGACACGTCTATATTTATCAATGGCCAGAAATAATGTTTTGTCAAAATCTTTTTTTCTTTAAATTAATGTTTTATTGACTTAATTTGAATACACAATATGAAGACCAGGGTATAGATTTGTCCCTAAGATAGTTTCTATTACAAAGAACTTTTTCCGGAATCACACTCAGGATGTTAATTTTTTTATGTGCATCATTAGTGCCGTATCAGCTGTCCTTAAGTTTTAAACAAAGATTTAGCTACAGAAAATGGATTATAGTAGAATTTTGATCGTCTTCTGTATACCAAATAGTTTGTATAGTAAAAGTCCATCATATACATGTATCTTATGAATTAACTTTTAAATAATTGTTTGGAATAACATTATTTAAAGTTGAATACATATTATAACTAATTTAGAGAACATTATCATAACATTTTATTGAACAAATGACTTAAGAAAGGTGTAAAACCTGCTTTATAAAAGTCTGCCTGTTGCATTGAATTCTGAATTTTTTGGCCCGAGAAACTATTGATTAGTTTTTTTTAGGTCTTTCTTGTTGATGTTTAATATACAGTTTATTAAAATCTTACATACACTGTAAGAGGAGCAGTGTATGATTTATTATTCAGAGAGAAGAAAGAGGGACCCCCATCCACGTATATTTGACCAACAAAACTCAACATTGCTTATGTTCTCAGTGTACAAAAATGTACAAAAAATAATTAATTACATATATATCATGTGTACATGGAATCAATCTTTAATTAACGTTGAAAGAAAATGATATTGCATTTTTTATTCTATAAAATGAAATTTAAAAAAAAGATGAATTAGATTTATATAACAATGATATGATTTATCAAAAATACATGTATGTACATGTACCTTTTACAGAGTCGGGTAACCCGTGTCCGCGACCCTCCACAATCAGTCTCATCGTTGTTATAGGACCGCTGTCTTCAGATTCTCGGGATCCATCTCCATGAAGACAGTACATCTTAGCATATGTTTCTATGGATTTATCTGAGGCTACCTGTATGAAGAAGTCCTTGTCTATATCACCCAGCAGGCAGTTTTCTCTGTAGGATTTTATTATCATAGATTGTTTACTATATGGGATGTACTTTTTGTGGTCATAACTGTAAGACTCCACCAGTCCTTTGTTCTCCAGCTCCTTCACTATCTTCCGGAAATCAATGTCACCCATAGAAACCTCGTCATCTATCATGATTATACCCATGTTAACCATACATAAGAACAAGGTGTAGAGAACGACACACTGATCTTTTGTTAAATCTGATAACGGATCTGTTGGATACATAAAACAAGTTTATTTTGATAAGGTTGTAATGATACATAGTGTCATAGATTGCAAACGTTGTAAAATACATTGTAAATAAAAAGCAATGTACTTTAAATGCTTACAATTTAGAACGTGTTCTACTTTATCACCGAAAGAGTTTGAACATATCTATATTCAAATGTAAATAGTTCACATAGAATATCAAAGAATTAACAAAATATATATACAAATTCACGTTCTCTTCAGTGATTGAGTCAATCAAGGTATTGATATCTCGATTCCGTACATTAAAAGACGTTATTTGAATTTGATTTTTTGTCTATCGCTATAAACTTTATTGAGCAGCTAAAACGCACAACTGTATTTGTATGAACGACTCAAACATTCATTGATATCCTTACTTCTACATTTACCTTTTTTGTTTCCGGAATCCAGACTTCCACTTTCATGCCCACACAAATCCTGATTATTTACTGAAGTACAGAGAGGGTCTATGTCTTCATCTATCTTTGGATGTTTTGCTAGGATGCACTGCAATGAGAAAATTAAAATATTTTTATATGTGTAAATAGAAAATTATTTTAGCATTTAATTATTATTTTTTGAAAGACGTTAAAACAAAATAACTAAGTTGTTTCATAGTGATAAGTAAGTCGTTTTAACGATATAATAGCACCTTATAACGAGTTAAATATTTTTTTTTTAATTTCGCTGATTTGGGCCTATCCGGTATTCGTGCATAACTACAACGGTATATGCAAACATAGGTTATCGCACCTCAGATGTTTTACAGATCCTTGCTTGCTCTGCTCTTATTATGTTCCCCAAACGAAGTTGGGGAATATATTGTTTTTACTCTGTTTCTTATTATTATGTTCCCCAAACGAAGTTGGGGAACATATTGTTTTTACTCTGTTTCTTATTATTATTATTATTTTTCTTCCTGGGAAAATTTTGTACTTGAGTGATCTTGTAAACTACACATCTGACTAAGGTAAAATGTTTTTAGGGTTAATAGACATGTTATGTAGATTTGCCGAACAAAGGTCATTTTGCGCGCACGTGCTTGCAAGAGCGCGCACGTGCAACACTTGAAATGACCGGTTTAATTGATATAGGCATAACTTTTCACATTTTTGATGAAATGCTTTGAAACTCATAATATAAGGATATATTTGTGGCATAGACAATATGACATGGTCAAAATAGCAAGATCTGATCATCTCACGCGCATGCACGTGCGCTTTGCTCTGATTGGCTGAAACTAAAGTCTCTATATCTTTCTTGTTTTTTGACGAAATCCTTTGAAATTTTGAACATAGCCATGAATTAAGATTTCCCACAACAGGATATATAGCATTTATCTTGAAAACACGTGTATGCACGTCTGCTGCAATCTGATTGGCTGAAACTTTAAATAGCTATAACTCCCTTGGTTTTCAACCAAACAGGATGGGATTTGGAACATAGATAGATATAATAAACTTCTACTAGAAGGTATGGTCACCATGCACATGCATACACGTGCGTGTACGTGCGCTGCAATCTGATTGGCTGAAACTTTAAATAGCTATAACTCTTTTGGTTTTCAACCAAACAGGATGGGATTTGGAACATAGATATATATAATGGACTTCTACAAGAAGGTATGGTCAATATGCACATGCGTACATGTGCATGTACGTGCGCTGCAATCTGATTGGCTGAAATTTAAACAGGTATAACTCCCTTGGTTTTCAACCAAACGAGGTGGGATTTGGAACGTAGACAGATGTAATAGACTTCTACAAGAAAGTATCGTCACCATGCTCATGTATGCACGTGCGTGAACGTGAAATGGGTAATATCATAAAACACTTGAATGAGCTTTTTTTTAATACATTTGGATTAAATGTTTAAAATTTAGCATATTAAAATATATAGATTGTGTAGACAATATGATATGTCATTACGCACATGCATTCACATGCGCAAGTGTGCAATGATAAAATTTGAATGAACATGGTACGCTTCTGGGTAAACGTTGTTAAAATCTTAAATGCATAGAGTTTGTCTTATTTAATTATGCTTACAGGGAATATGACTATGAAAGGGAGTTGGGGAGCGTTTGGGGAACATCTGTAACGGTCCCCGTTACAATTAGCACTAGTTAGGGTCTTCCGTCTTCAGCGGAAGACCCTTCTATTATTCTTCGGTTTCTTTTTCCCCTTTATTATTATTTTTATTCTTACAAAATTTGTGCAGAGGATTTCTCCGAGATGGCTCGTTCGATTTTATCCAAATTTTCATGGTTAATGCATTGACATCTGAAGTTAATACCGGCGAGTCCTTTTTTGGAAATTCCTTTTCAGTCGAGAGTTATCGCCCTTTGATCGAAATTTAGAGGACCTCCGTGTCTGTCGCATTACTCAAAAACGGCTCAAGCTAGAAAGCTGAAATTTTCAGGGATGTTAGAGGACATGTTGCCATGTTGCACCTGGGTCATGATATTTTCTGGAAGTGCCTAGTATGGAAGCTCGGTAGGGATCAAAATTTAGGACTCGAATCATGTCTGATTTTTAAAGACATTTTGCGTCATATCTTTTAAAGTAAAATTATTTTGTTAAAACATATTGAACAAAATTTGTGCAGAATGACAAGATCCTTAAAATGATATGATAAAAGTGCTGACTCATCACATTAGGGACCAAAAGGGGCTAAAAGTCTTTTTTCGATAACTCTTAAATGATCAATATTTTGCTATACAATATTGAAGCAAAAATATTAATCTTAACAATCTACAACTGCATATTATGATCTTTATTTCATATGTTACATAATTAGGGGCCACAAGGGGCCAGAATGCTAAATCTTTGACGCTTTATATCTCAAAAGTGGGACATATTTTGATAAGTAATATTGAACAAAAGATGTTCAAATTAATGTTCTGAACAATATGCAATATTTAATTTTTTGCTTAACGTCCCCATTAAGGAGTTGAAGGGCTGGCCCCTAAATATTTCTTTTGCAAATAACTCGAAGACGAAAAAGAATCTCTGAATAGGTATTGAACAAAAAGTGTTCAAAATTTTAAGAGCTTTAAGATGAGATCAAGAAAAAGGGGCTGGGCACTCAAATTAGGGGTCAAGAGGGGCCAAAAGTCTTCCATTGATTACTTTTTAGCAGTTAATATTTTGTTATACATTACTGAAGCAAAGATATTTATCTCAACAATATACAACTATATATTATGGTTTTATCTCGTATGGTACAAAATTAGGGGCCACAAGGGGCCAGAATGCTAAATCTTTGATGCTTTATATCTCGAAATGGAGAAATATTTTGATAAGCAATATTGAACAAAAGATGTTCAAAATAATGTTCTGAACAATATGCAACCTTTCAATTTTTGCTTAATGTCCCCATTAAGGAGTTGAAGGGTTGGCCCCTAAATATTTCTTTTGCTAATAGCTCAAAAACTAAAAAGAATTTCTGAACAGTTGTTGAACACAAAATGTTCAAAATCTTAAGATCTTTAAGATGAGATCAAGAAAAAGGGGCTGGGCACTCAAATAAGGGGCCAAGAGGGGCCAAAAATCTTCAATCGATAACTCTTTATCAGTCAATATTTTGTAATACATTACTGAAGCAAAGATGTTTGTCTCAACCATCTACAACTATATATTATGATTTTTATGTCGTATGTTAGATAATTAGGGGCCACAAGGGGCCAGAATGCTAAATCTTTGACACTTTATATCTCGAAAGGGAGAAATATTTTGATAAGCAATATTGAACAAAAGATGTTCAAAATAATGTTCTGAACAATATGCAACCTTTCATTTTTTAAAAAAAACGTCCCCATTAAGGTGTTGAAGGGTTGGCCCCTAAATATTTCTTTTGCTAATAGCTCAAAAACAAAAAGGATTTCTGAACAGCTGTTGAACAAAAAATGTTCAGAATCTTAAGATCGTTAAGATGAGATCCCGAAAAAGGGACTGGGCACTCGAATTAGGGGCCAAGAGGGGCCAAAAGTCTTCAATCGATAACTCTTTATTAGTTTATATTTTGTAATACATTACTGAAGCAAAGATGTTTATCTCAACCATCTACAACTATATATTTTGGTTTTTATCTCGTATGGTACATAATTAGGGGCCACAAGGGACCAGAATGCTAAATCTTTGATGCTTTATATCTCGAAAGGGAGAAATATTTTGATAAGCAATATTGAACAAAAGATGTTCAAAATAATGTTCTGAACAATATGCAACCTTTCAATTTTTGCTAAATGTCCCCATTAAGGAGTTGAAGGGTTGGCCCCTAAATATTTCTTTTGCTAATAGCTCAAAAACGAAAAAGAATTTCTGAACAGCTGTTGAACAAAAAGTGATCAAAATCCTAAGAGCTTTAAGATGATATGATGAAAAAGGGCTGATTCCTAAAATTAGGGGCCGTTAGGGGCCAAAAGCCGATTTTTTAAGTCTTTAATGTTCAATGTCTTTTTACAGATTTTGGTAAATCATTATTTTTGAATGAAAATCTCAATCAAAATCTTATCTCATCTTATCAAAAATTGAACGGAAGACCCACTCGTTGCTCGCAACGAGATCGTACCTAGTTATGTTCCCCAAACGAAGTTGGGGAACATATTGTTTTTACTCTGTTTCTTATTATTATTATTTTTCTTCTTCTTCTTCTTCCTGGGTACTTTTTTGTCCGGGAGTGATCTTGTAAACTACACATCCGACTTAGGTAAAACCTTTTTAGGGTCAGTAGGCATGTTATGTAGATTTGCGGAACAAAGGTCATTTTGCGCGCACGTGCTTGCAAGAGCGCGCACGTGCAACACGTGAAATGACCAATTTAATTGATATAGGCGTAACTTTTTACATTTTTGATGAAATGCTTTGAAACTCATAATATTAGGATATATTAGAAGCATAGACAATATGACATGGTCAAAATAGCAAGATCTCACGCGCATGCACGTGCGCTTCGCTCTGATTGGCTGAAACTAAAGTCTCAATATCTTTCTTGTTTTATGAAGAAATCCTTTGAAATTTTATACATAGCCATGCATTAGGATATCCTACAACATGATACAGTGTATATAGCAATTATCATGAAAACACGCGCATGCACGTGCGCTGCAATCTGATTGGCTTAAACTTTAAATGGCTGTAACTCCCTTGTTTTGCAACCAAATAAGATGGGATTTAGAACATAGACAGACACAATGGACTACTACAAGATAGCATGGTCGTCATACATTTGCATGCACGTGCGTGCACATGCGCTTTGCTCTGATTGGCTGAAACAAAAATCTCAATATCTTTTTCGATTTTTGACGAAATGCTATGAAATTTTAAACATAGGCATGCATTAAGATATCCTACAATATGATATATAACAATTTTCATAAATACATGCGCATGCACGTGCGCTGCAATCTGATTGGCTTAAACTTTAAATGGCTGTAACTCCCTTGTTTTTCAACCAAACAGGATGGGATTTAGACCGTAGGCAGACATAATAAATCCTACAAGAAGGTATGGTCATCATGCACATGTATGCACGTGCGTGCACGTGAAATTAGTAAAATTAAAAATACACTTGAATGAGCGTTTTTTTTAATGCTTTTGGATTAAATGCTTCAATATTTAGTGAATCAAGATTTCTAAATAGTGTAGACAAGATGATATCGTCATTACGCATACGTATTCACATGCGCACGCGTGCTATGCTAAAATTTGAAAATTTGAATATACTTGGTATACTTCTGGAAAAACGTTATTTAAGTCTTAAATGCATATAGTTTGCCTTATTTAATGAAGCTTACAGGGAATGTGGCACAAAAAGGGAGTTGGGGAGCGTTTGGGGAACATCTGTAACGGTTCCCGTTACAATTAGCACTAGTTATTATTCTTTTTTCTTCTTATTTCTTCTCCGGTACTTTTTTGTCCGGAAGTGTTCTCAGAAACTGTTCACCAAACTAAGTTAAAACCTTTTTAGGGTTAGTAGGCATGTTGTGTAGATGTGCCGAACGAAGGTCATTTTGCGCGCATTCGCATGCACGTGCGGGCGCGTGCAATGAGTAAAATGACTGATATATTTAATATGGTTGTAACTTTTACATTTTTTGATAAAATGTTTTGAAACTCATTATATAAAGATATATAAGTTGTGTAGATAAGATGACATGGTCAAATTTGCATGAACTCACGCGCATGCACGTGCGCTTTGCTCTGATTGGCTGAAACAGAAATCTCAATATCTTTTTTGTTTTATGATGAAATGCTTTGAAATTTCTAACATAGACATGCATTAGGATGTACTACAATATGATACATAAAATTTTTCATGAAATCACGCGCATGCGCGTGTGCTGCAATCTGATTGGCTGAAACTTTAAATGAGTATAACTCCCTTGGTTTTCAACCAAACAGCATGGGATTTACAACTTAGATAGACATAAAGGACTCCTAGAGGATGGTATGGTCACCATTCACATACATGCATGTGCGTGCATGTGCGCTTTGCTCTGATTGGCTGAAACAAAAATCTCAATATCTTTTCTGTTTTTTTACAAAATGCTTTGAAATTTAAAACATAAGCATACTTTAAGATGTCCTACAATATGATATATAATAATTGTCATGAAAATACGCGCATGCACGTGCGCTGCAATCTGATTGGCTTAAACTTTAAATGGCTATAACTCCCTTGTTTTTCAACCAAACAGGATGGGATTAAGAACATAGACAGACATAATAGACTTCTACAAGAAGTTATGGTCATCATGCACGTGCGTGCACGTGCAAATGAGTAAAATAGTGTAGACAAGATGATATCGTCATTACGCTCATGCAATAACATGCACACGCCTGCATTGCTTAAATTTGAAATACTTGGTATACTTTTGGAAACACGTTGTTTACGTCTTAAATGCATTGATTTTGCCTTCTTTAATGAAACTTACAGGGAATATGGCACGAGAAGGGAGTTGGGGAGCGTTTGGGGAACATCTGTAACGGTTCTCGTTACATTTAGCACTAGTTTTGTTTTGTTTTTGGACTATGCTTTGAATACTGTTCGTTGTCGCCATAGCCTTTACTGTAAATGTGACTTATATTTAAAATCTCTATATAATGTTCAATGTGAGCGTAAATTTGATAAATTACTTATAAAGCCCCAGTCACACTGTCACGAATTTAGATCACGGTAAGCTACGATTTGGGGATCCGTGAAAATTCTTAGACATCCGCAGTCAGTCCGTTATTACTGTATAGGGGATTAATTTCACGGGTTCTAATTTTCACGTTTTTCTCTTCTCTGACACTTTCGCGGTTTCTTGAATTCGCGTGATTGGTTATGTAATAAAAGTTTCCTCCCTTATCTATACATATTTAAAACTTATTCGCTGTTTCTTGAATTCACGGATTCATCAACACCGTGAATATAGCGAATATTAACACCGCGAGTTATTTTCCCCCTATACAGTATTACTGTGGTGAACCCTGTTAACTCGGATTACTCATGAACGACCCGTTAATTGCTACGACTGTTTTGAACTGTTCAAAACAGTCGTTGAAAACCGCGATGAAACTTTATTTCTTGCATATTGTAGTTACCCCGTACTGCATGCCTACCGTGTGACCACCGTATAGACTTTCGTGATGTTTCGGGGTCATCCGTGACACGTAAGTCTAAGCTTACTCAAGGATTTCGACGTCTGCAGTAGGGAAAATATACGAATATACAAGATAATCTGTAACTAACCGTAAACTCCGCACATTTTGTCTCGGTTGTAGTACAATGTAAGAAAGCGACAAGGAAACATTTGTGACATAAGGATCAATTACATGTACTTACTAAATACTCAAGAGTAAACACGAATACCACTGCACCAAGCGGGCGACTTCTAAGGAATTGTTTACTAAGTTTAAGTTTAATGAATATGTCTCTAATGGTAGAATTCTATTCATTTATTTTGCATACCAAGATACTTACTGTTCTCATCGATATGATTGGCAACTCTCGTCAATAAAATTAAAAGCATCGATTGATTAGATGTGCAAATGAATTTAAGGATGAAAGGACAGTTTTTTACTTCAAAGATTATTTTATTTGAATCAGTAAAAACACATCTAAATACAGTTTTCGGGATCAACTGTATTAAACCTTTATTTTGTTATTTTTTACTTTTAATTTTAATGAACTATTTTTTAAATGTGTAACAATGATAATCTAGGATAAAAAAAGAACATATGCAATGTAAAGATCTGGAAGGTAATCAGTGTGTGTATGTTTGATTTCATATATTTACTATAACATGTACACTATTTCAACAAACAATATTGACACCTTAAAATATTGCTCTAGAGTGACGCATTTTTATGCGACATACCAAACTTTTGTTGTAGATCAATACTTAAGGTCATATGCAACGTAGTTTGAACTTGAATGGGTTCTTCTATGGAGCTGAAGAGTTCGACTAATTGGAGGACTTGTGTGCAATACTTTTAATGTCTATTAATGGATTTCTACACCTCTTCTAAAACAATTGGTGATGAAAAGAAATCTGGGATTTATGTTTTGTTGTTTTTGACATTTTCTTTGAAAAAATAAAAATTTTTCATAATTTGACATCTTTTCAAAACCCCTGGAACCGCATGTTGATTTTTTGTCTAAGAACATGTAATGGTATTATAAGTTAAAATTTAGAATATCTTGAAAATATATTAGTAGGTAAGGTACTTTGCATATGTCCTTAACCATAGTCAGACTTCCCCTTTGAAGTCTTTTGTAGAGTGACACTTCCCACGGTCAAGAATAAAACAGCGAAAATGGAATTTAACGAGAAGAGTCCCACTTTAGACCATATCCTCTGTAAGGAAAATTGATCTAGATTTAGCACCCTCCAAAGGGGATAATAACACTCAGTACGTACGACTCTTAAGTGAATATCCATTTTCTGTTCTTATTACGGTTTGAGACTTTTGAGTGAATAATGTCTCTGATGGAGACGTGTAACTACAGAGCGAGATATTCCCCTTTATATGGTGGAAGGCTTACTCCAGAGCGAGACTTCCGGTGGAAGTTTCACTTTGAAGGGGAGTTTCACTCTACAACATCAGGATTCGATCGCAGACCCTCCTAAATCTGCTCCATCAACTATCTTGACCATAGCAAAGTCACACGTCTGACTGCCAATGATTATTACTTACGTTTACGTTCTCCCCACTGCTATCGTCATAATTTCTCTTCTCGGCCATTATCGGAAACTGTGAAGAACTGTCATCAGTCGGATCTAAATGTGGGCTTCAATATATGTGATAGAGAGAAAAAACATGATTTTCTTTGTTTTCTAAACGTATAAAGTTAATTTAAGTTAAACAAGTTCTTATTTTTTGAAAGTTCATTGAACAAATTTTTTTCATAGAAATAAGAATTTGTATCAGTTGTGCATATATAATATGCACCTTTTCTGCGTTTGATATCTACCACTTTCCGAATAAGAAATA